>NC_138030.1:0-221564 GCF_964106645.2 Podarcis pityusensis | reverse complement strand
ATCAATCATCACAGATTAGGAAGCAGCATGGGCGTGGGCGCCAGCCAGGGAAGGAGCTGCATGTCTCCCGACAGGGACATCAAAGAGGAAGAGGCCTTGCCTTCATTAGACACACAAGGTGATTTGCAACAAGGACAAAACACCCTGACGCCGGGCAGCCCTTGCCACCCAAGTGCAGAGGAGCTCAGCGGGGCTGAGGGACTCCCTTTCCAAGGCAGCTCCCTGCAGTCCTCCTCAGGCACATCCTGACCACCCAGCCGAGGGGCTGGAGGGCGCTGCTGCTCCTGCTTCCTTGGGATTTCCAGCACCATCACCACCAGGACAGCACAGGGTAGAGGTCAGTGCCAAGACTGAGTCTCCATGCCCCAGTCCAGAGAGAGCGTTCTAGAGTTGCCCATAATCCAGCTGGTGCTTTGGGGATGGAGCGGGAAGCAGCTGCTTCCGGGGTTTTTGCTCTCTAGACTTGGCAAATCTGAACCTGAAGGATGAAGTAAGAAGGATGAGTCACCATTAAAGGGAGGGAGGGAGGGAGGGAGGGAGGGAGATCAAAGACTCAGTTGCTCCCATTGTGGTGAGACCAGGAAATGCTCTCAGGTGTTTCAGGCATTAAATGCCAGGCAGGCAGAACCTGCCCTAACATTGGGGATACGTGGCTGTTGGGTCTTCATGCGCCACTTGCTGCCCAGTTCTTTCACAGGGGTTAATGCCAATGGCGGGGGGTGCTGGGTACTCAGTTTTGCAGTTCCCACCTGGGTTAGACCAGATCAGCACAAAGATCAAAGCGGCAGGCGCACGTACACACACACACACACACACACACCACCCCATGACTGTTTGGTTCAGGAGCCTCAAGGAGGGTTGTAGTGGGAGGCCAACCAGAGCAGGACTCTGAGGGGTTTGGAAGGGCTACCTGCTGATGGGCTTTTGGTGGAGGATTGTTTCAAACTGCTCAGATGCTATTTATGAAGAGCAATATATTCATATTTTCTACTCATAAATACATGAAGTGGAGAGATGGAAGAAGAGGCTGGTGCAGGAACTCCAGGATGCTCAAGAATGCGCTGCATCCGTCCACTCAGAGCAGATTGCCACCTTGAGAGGAAGAGCCATCACTTGGGACCTTCAAGGCCCTCTTGCACCCTGAGGGTAAAGCTGCTGGGGAAGAGGAACACCCCATTTCTCCTGGCACCCAGAAACTCACCATCTCTCCCTTGGAAGGCCCCAGGCAGCTGGGCTGGACCCCTTGGATGCGGGAGACAGCAAATGCACAGTTGCCTTGTGTTCTTCTGAGGACTCCAGTCTCAGCAGAGCAACAAGCCAAAGGCCACCAAAGAGAAAGCTCCCTCCCTCCCTAGCAAGGACCACAGCATGGAGGCTGCAGGGCAGAGAGCAGAGAGCAGGGCTGGCCGGGGCAGGTGCCACCATCCCAAACTCACCTCCCATCCTTGAGTCTTGTCTTCTTCAGCACGGCCAGGAGCTCCTACTGCACATTCCTCGCCGCTCTCCTGCTGTCCGCTGAGCCAGGTGTGATGTGAGGATGTTTCCGCTGATCCCTAAAAACTACCCAGGTGCAATTAGCCAGTTCCTGTAATCGGTGGCAGCGCAAGGGCAATTTTCCTCTCCAGTGGGAGGAGAAGGCATCCTTGTTTACTCAGAGGAAGTGCATTCACTTGCTTGCGCAGGATGACATGCAGGACTTCCTACATGGAATTCCAAGGTGAGGAGTCACCCCCAGAGGCGAGGAAACAGGTGGGAAGGGAGAGAAACTGCAGGAGGAAGAGAGAGCCTCTCTCCCCACACCCTTCCATTAGGCAGAGCCCTGCGTCTCCTTCATTGCACAAGCCCAGCCACCTCCCATTTCCCAATGGGGTTCCTGCCTGTGTGCGGACATCCCTTTGGCCTCCTGCCCTTCCCCCAGGAAGCTGGCATGGCCCCATTTGCTCCTCACAAGGTAACTGTGCTTCCAGCATTGCAGGGGGTTGGACTAGACGACCCTTTGGGTCTCTCGCCAATCTACAGTTCTGCTCCAAGAGCCTCTTGAGGCAGCTTCAGCTGAGAGGGAGGGAAGGAGGGGCTGCTAGGCTGCGTTGGCAGTAGCCTTGCTTAACCAGAGAGAGACCCAAAGCCACCAAGTGAGTTCCATGGCTGAGAAGGGGCTGACCATCCCCAGGGACTCTTGCAGAAACCCATCGCTGGCTCCCTTGGGCCTCTTGCACAATGCCTCATTGGCATCGACGTTCTCCCCTCCCCATTTTTGTTTCTCCTGGGCTTGAGGTGGTACCTCAGACAGTGGAGGAGCCTTTCCTTCTCCTCAGATGAGCTTTACTGAGGTTTCTAGAAATTGTGTTTTGGCTGAGGAAAGTGAAGTACCTTTTGCCAGTGGAGTATTGATCTTCTCTGAAGGTCTCCAGTGGTCCTTGGTTGCTTTGCATCAAGAATGTCTTCCAGGCTTGGAATTCAAAAAGACTCAGTTAGGAAGATGTGAGACAAGAGCACCAGTCATCTTCTGGAGGGAAGATGTGGCTACGTCACCTCTCAGCAAGGCTTGTCTAACGGGTGACATGGCCATGGCCAACCTGGGGTCAAAGCTTCCCCCACCCCACTGGGTGCCCCAAGGGGTGCTGAGCTCCCCCGTTCTCTATCTGCTGGGGACCTTCTTGGGGCCCTTCCTGAGTGCCTTCCATCCTCTCAGGTCCTCTCCATCACTGGTTGTCCAACCAGACATCCCCTTTTCCCTCAGCTCTCAACAGACCTCACACCTTCCTTTGTCCTCTCAGGCTGATGCCTCCCCACCACACTACAGAGCCACAGAAGACAAGGAGCTGCGCAGCCCCCCTGCCCCACAGACGCACCAGGGGAGCTTCACCTCCCCCTGCCCCATTTCACCTGAGAGCATGAAAGAGCCCTGTGGCTGGATCTGGCCAAAGGCTCACTCCCACAATGCCCATCAGCCTGTTGGGCGTGAGCTGCCCCTGGCCCACCTCTCTCGGTCTGGCTTCCTCTGGGGGCAGCCCCTGCTTCCTACCGTGGCACCTACTCCTTGTGCTGCTGCTGCTGCGATGCCTTGGGAACCACCTGCCACTGCCTCCTCTTGCTGCTCAGGCAGTCTCAGGTGGTGGCGTTGCCTCGGTCGTGCTTCACTCACTCCACCCCTTCATTACAAGCCACGGTGCCGGGTGTTTGATCCCCGCTTCCTCCCAGCTCTGGGCTCCTGCAAACTACCTGCTCTGAGCCTTTTGCCTGCTCAAGAACTTGACCTCCACACCTTTACTGCTGGCAGCCATGCTTGTCCCAGCCCAGAATTCCCAGCCCAGGCATTCTCCCCGCTGTGTACAGATCCGTATCTGCCTGGCTTGACTTTCCAGTTTGGAGATTCATCTGCTGAACTGCAACTTTGTCCTTGTTTGCTTCCTGGATTCTTCACCGGGAATCATCACAAGCCCAGCCTGAACTCCATGATGGCTTCTGGAAGTCTGCCACAGGGCTGGAGTTGAGCAATGCTGTTGCCACTTCCCTGCCCAACTTAATGGTCCTGATGTTGCTCAATGTCCTACTCAGGAGGAAGTAGCCTGCTCCAAAGCCTTCTTTGTGAATCACAGAATGCTGGGAAGATGTCTAAGGCTGTTGCTCTGCTTAATTTCCCCTCAGCATCCTCCTCCACCCCAGCTGAGCACTTCCAGCTCCCTTCCTCTTCTTTGGAAGGCTTCTGCTTCTGCACCACCTGCAGTTACAGGGATCCGCCTTCTCCCCACCTTGCGCCCCTGCAGTGGGCAGATGCCTGACATGGTTGCCTTACTCTTCTCCTGCTGCTGCAAGTTCAGAGCATGTTCAGAGCAGGTACAGAGGCATTTCCCAGGGGATGGACAGCAAGCACACAGGTCCACAACAACACCCTCTTCCATTCGGAGCCTTATATCCAAAAAAATCAGCTTTATACTACTACTACTACTACTACTACTACTACTAAAGACCCTGATGTTGGGAAAGATGGAGGGCACAAGGAGAAGGGGACGACAGAGGACGAGATGGTTGGACAGTGTTCTCGAAGCTACTAGCATGAGTTGGACCAAACTGTGGGAGGCAGTGGAAGACAGGAGGGCCTGGCGTGCTCTGGTCCAGGGGGTCACGAAGAGTCAGACACGACTGAACGAGTAAACAACAACAACTACTACTTCTACTAATAATTATTTTTATTATTTTTATTTCATACCCAACCTTTCCCCCCTGACAAGGACTTAAGGCTGCTTACAGATAAAATAAGAACAGCTAAAAATATAGGGGAAATCGTTTTTTTAAAATAAGCATTAATAAAATTTTGTACACACACTCACATAACAGAAGATAATTACAATAAAAACAGCACGGTGCCAACCCGTTCATTAAAAGCAGTCTGATCCCCAGAGCCTGTCGAAACGAGAAGCTCTCCACCTGCTGGTGGAAGAGCAACAAGAAGGGAGCCAGCCTGACTTCTCTAGGCAGGGAGTTCCAAAGTTGCCTCTCTTCCAAGCTAAGCAGATTTGTTTTCCCGAAGCTGCTGGTTTCGGCCATGTTTGTTGCAACTGCAAACTCTTGTTTTACTGTAACTTAGAAGTGTTTTCCTGTACGTAAACTTTTTTGTCTATCTTACTAAAAAAGCTGTGTGGTTTATTCTCTGCAATGGAAAGGTCAGAAGACCACAAATAAAAGTGGTAAAAGGTATGACTGCCTTGTTTCTAAGCTTTATTAAGTGTTTTACTCTGTTACAGAGTCTTCACAGCCTGTTTACTTTTGCATTTTAGCCTGCAGATTTAACCCTCCATCCATCTCCCACAACCATCGCGGAGAAAGCCCCTCCCCCACCCCACCAAGGGCGCCTGTGAAGGTGGCAGGACCAAGAGAAGGGCTGTTTGATGTGAAGGGATATGACACTTCTGGTAGCTGGCACCTAAGCTGTGCAGGGCTTTTTATCTTATAGCCAGCCCTTTGAAAAGAGAAAAGAGATCTTTCATTAGTTGAAAATTGGATCTTATTTGTTTACCAGAAGCACGTATTAGGGAAAACAATATAAAATATTTGTTTCAAAAAAATTTAGCTGAGGAAATTGTCTGCAGAACTGAAGAAAAAAATGGGGTTATTCTACATGTACATAGACATTCTAATTTTGCCCAAAACTGATGAGCAAGGTAGATATGTTTTTTTTCCATATAATTTTTATTAACAAACCAATCAGATCACATTAATTCCAAATTACAAAACCAAATTTTTAAATTTTTGTTGGGGGTACCCATGCTTCGAGCTCAGAAAGGGATCCAAACATCTCTCTTGCTGCTGCTTTAATATTCACAGCTCTGTCCAAATAGTATTCACAGTTCTGTCCAATCTTCTCTATGTCCAATTTTCTTCATCTTCTTGTTGTTATCGTATATTCCTTTCTTTGTGACCTCTGATAGTCTCCACAAGCGGGTTAAAAACAAACGTTGTTATATCCTGTGTGGATTGTCCATTCCTCCAAGAGCCATATTCAAACAGGCAGACGCCATTTCAACACTTCGATGCAAAGCATTCTTAAAGTCTGCCCATTAATCCTCGCAAGCCTGTCACTCTCTCCTCCAACTTCTTAGGGGGTTCTGCCAGGTCAAACTCACATTCCGATATAATAACAAAGCCGTGGTCTCCTCCCCCTCGATCATAAATCCTGCCACCAGGCCTGCTTCCTAACGAGTCTCTTTTTATAGCTGCGTCATTCCAAAGGCCTTTCATTCCTTTCCAAATATTTCACAAACCATGTCTTTGATTAGTAATTCATTTCCACACAGTTCTTAATCATTCCTCTTATATTCAGTAATTGCAACGATTCTTCCGGGGGGGGGGGTTGTTAGGTAATCACATAAGATAAAAAAAGACACCCCCCTCATTCCGTCCCGTTCCAAAGCAAGGTAGATATGTTGGGGTGGAAGTTAGCATCCAAGGGAATAAAACTGTGGTTTTAGGCATTTATGCTCCAAATGAAGACAAATCAATATTTTATAAATGATTTATGGAAAAGTTGGTGGGTTTTTCATATGAAAGTTGGTGCGTTATGGGAGATTGGAATGGAGTGGTCTTCACAATACAGGCTAGAGCTGCAGAGAAAAATACTAAAACTTCCTAGGGTAAGGTACCTAAACATTTTTTTAAAAAAATGATGGATAATTTGGAACTTGTTGATATCTGGCGAGATAAAATGGAGATGTAAAGCAATTTACATATTTCAGCAAAAGACACAGATCTTTCTCAAGAACAGACATGATATGGTGGACAGACACCGGTTACTTGGGTGCATAAAGCTGACATATAGTTAAAAAGGGAAATCCTGGGGTGCAGGCTGACTCTGCTGCCCAGCTCCTTGGGGTGCCACTCCCCGTGGGTCCCTCCAGTCAGTAAAGAAGGAATTTCCAGCCAAGTTTAAAAACCAAAACTGCGCCAGTAGACCCAATCTTTAGTGTTGCCTCAAGGTTCAAACACACAAAGAGTAGGAACCCCAAACATGGGTTGCATGTGATCCCTCGTAGCCGAGTAAGATTGTCTTCCATGAACACAGTCTGAACAGTTAGTCCGTAAGTGACTGTGGAGGCCAATTCTGGATCCACACATTCTTCCACAGTGGGGACATTGGTTTCCGGGTGGGAGTTCATCATGGTGTAGATTTGCCAAGCATGCCTTCCTCTTAGTGTGTTTCTCCCTTGTGTCCTGAGTTCGAGTGTCTCCAAAGCCCATTCTCCAATTGGAGTGCTCACAGGCCAATGTTTCCCAGTTGTTAGTGTTTATACTACTTTTTAAAGATTTACCTTGAAAGAGTTTTTAAACTTCTTTTGTTGACCACCAGCATTACGTTTTCCATTCTTAAATTTGGAATAGAGTAGTTGCTTTGGAAGACGATAATCAGGCATCCGCACAACTTGACCAGTCCAACGAAGTTGATGTTGAAGAATCATTGCTTCGACACTGTTGATCTTTCCCTCTTCCAGTACGCTGGTATTAGTTTGCCTGTCTTCCCAAGTGATGTGTAAATTTTTTGGGAGACACTGTTGATGGAATCTTTCAAAAAGTTGGAGATGGCGTTTATAAGTGGTCCATGTTTCACAAGCATACAGTAAGGTTCTAGTACAATAGCTTTGTAAACAAGCATTTTGGTTTCCCTGCAAATGTCCTGGTCCTCAAACACTCTGCATTTCAATCAGGAGAAAGTTGCACTTTCAGGCGATGCTGGATTTCGGCATCAATGTTGGCCCTTGTGGAAAGATAACTGTCCAGGTAAGAGAAGTGATTGACACTTTCCACCACTGAGGTCGCTTTGTGGTGGAGCAGAGGGATTGTTTTGTGCTTGTTGGTGCAGCACTTTGGTTTTTTGGATGTTGGGCAATAGGCCAAGCTTCTTGTAAGCTTCTGTGAATACATTTAGGATGGTTTGGTAGTCATCCTCTGATGACTACCAACACATATTACGTTGAACAAAAATTAGAATTAGAACAAAAGAGGGAGCTTTGGGGTTTTAGGTTTATGTTGCATTTGTGCAAACAGTGTAGGGGAACGCTCAGGCTCATCCTCCTGACTCGAGGCCGTGGTACCACTTCTGGGGTGTCACAATCCCCCCCTCCGGCTTTAACATTACCAAAGACTTTCTCAGTCATAATCCAGTTATTATGACTTTCAACAGGAAAAAAATGTTTGTGTAGAGGCTTATTACAACAAGAAAAGGTTGTACAAGACTGCAAACAGAAGTTAAAATATTTATTGGAGAATAATTTAGACAAAGTCATAGAGATGCAAACAGTTTGGGATTCAATTAAGCTTTCATAAGAGGCTATTTCATACAACATACAGTTGAAATCAAAATTATTCAACTCCCTCAACTCCCTTTGCAAATCAGGTTTATTATGAAAAATTACAGACTTTCGGCTGTTTGCAATGAGCAAATCAAACAAAAGCAATTGAAATAGCTCAACACAATGGATGCTTCAAGTGGTTTCCCTCCAATTCATCTGAAATTGCAACTTATACTGGCTTCTCCAGTCTCACTATCATTCAACCCCCTGAACAGAATCCCTCACAACAGCACAAATACAACTGGTGTTGATTAGTTGCACCAGGTGTGCTTGAGCTGGAACACCTGAGATACCTGAACTGGCTAGGGGTTTGCTGAGTATCAAATGTGGCTGCAAGTCAGAAATATCACTATGTCAAGAGAATACAAGAATGTAAGAGAATAGATCATCCCCCTTCCCATACAAAAAGATACCGAAGGCACTGAATGGGAGCTTGAGTTGAGAGTCTTGCATTGCAGGGGGTTGGACTAGATCAGCCTGGGGGAATCCCTTTCAACTCTATAATTCTATGATTCTAATTAGAAAAAGATTATGGAACTTTATTTCAATACATGATTACAGCTGTGAGACTTTTATACGCAGAAAGATGGAAAGATTCATCATTACCTACCATGGAGGAATGGTTGTTAAAATTATTGGAGTTAGCTGAGATGGTGAAGTAGACATGTTTAATCAGAGAAAAATATTGTCAATATTTACTCAAGATTGGACATTCATAGAATCACAGAATCATAGAGTTGGAAGAGACCACAAGGGCCATCGAGTCCAACCCCCTGCCAAGCTGGAAACACCATCAGAGCACTCCTGACATATGGTTGTCAAGCCTCTGCTTAAAGACCTCCAAAGAAGGAGACTCCACCACACTCCTTGGCAGCAAATTCCACTGTCGAACAGCTCTTACTGTCAGGAAGTTCTTCCTAATGTTTAGGTGGAATCTTCTTTCTTGTAGTTTGGATCCATTGCTCCGTGTCCGCTTCTCTGGAGCAGCAGAAAACAACCTTTCTCCCTCCTCTATGTGACATCCTTTTATATATTTGAACATGGCTATCATATCACCCCTTAACCTCCTCTTCTCCAGGCTAAACATGCCCAGCTCCCTTAGCCGTTCCTCATAAGGCATCGTTTCCAGGCCTTTGACCATTTTGGTTGCCCTCCTCTGGACACGTTCCAGTTTGTCAGTGTCCTTCTTGAACTGTGGTGCCCAGAACTGGACACAGTACTCCAGGTGAGGTCTGACCAGAGCAGAATACAATGGCACTATTACTTCCCTTGATCTAGATGCTATACTCCTATTGATGCAGCCCAGAATTGCATTGGCTTTTTTAGCTGCCGCGTCACACTGTTGGCTCATGTCAAGTTTGTGGTCAACCAAGACTCCTAGATCCTTTTCACATGTACTGCTCTCAAGCCAGGTGTCACCCATCTTGTATTTGTGCCTCTCATTTTTTTTGCCCAAGTGCAATACTTTACATTTCTCTTTTTTATATATAAAATTTTTATTGGTTTTACACAGTTTTTATAAACACAAACAATACATAATACAAACAAACAAACACACAAACAAACATGTATAATTTCATGTCCTTTTTTCTTAAACCTTACTTCGCCGACTTCCCCATACCTCCCCCTTCTACATCCTAATTTCCAAACTTATTTCAGCAAATTCTAGCCCTTGGTTTTATCAAATTTTTCCCTTATTCTTTTCTTTTACTTAATCTTTTACAGCTGTAATCCCCCTTTTTTCTAGAACCTCGACATTTTAACATTCATTAATTTTACAATATTTCTTAAGATAAATTTTGAATTTCTTCCAATCTTCATCCGCCGTCTCTTTCCCCTGGTCACGGATTCTGCCGGTCATTTCAGCCAGTGTCATATAGTCCATCACGTTCATCTGCCATTCTTCCAGAGTGGGTAGATCTTGAGTCTTCCAATGCTTTGCGATGAGTATTCTTGCTGCTGTGGTAGCATACATAAAAAAAGTTCTATCTTTCTTTAGCACCAATTGGCCGACAATGCCCAAGAGAAAGGCCTCTGGTTTCTTAGGGAAAGTACATTTAAGTACCTTTTTCATTTCATTATATATCATTTCCCAGAAAGCCTTAATCTTCGGGCACGTCCACCAAAGGTGATAAAAGGTACCTTCAGTTTCTTTACATTTCCAACACTTATTGTCAGGCAAATGGTAAATTTTTGCTAGCTTGACTGGGGTCATGTACCACCTATATATCATTTTCATAATATTTTCCTTTAAGGCATTACATGCCGTAAATTTCAAACCGGTGGTCCACAACTGTTCCCAGTCAGCAAACATAATGTTATGACCAATGTCTTGTGCCCACTTAATCATAGCTGATTTAACTGTTTCATCTTGTGTATTCCATTTCAGCAACAAGTTATACATTCTTGACAAATTCTTAGCATTGGGTTCTAACAGTTCTGTTTCTAATTTCAATACTTTACATTTCTCCCTGTTAAAGTTCATCTTGTTTGTTTTTGCCCAGTTCTCTAAAAAAAAAACTTTTTGCATTAAAAAGAAAGTGACCTTATAATATAATATTGAGGATTGAAAATGATATTGGTGGAATTCTGGGAACTATTTTGGAATGGATTCTTTGAACAATTTTCTATATATAGCTGACAGACAAAGAATCAGAAGTTATCATTTTCTTTACTTTATTTCTTTCCTTTTTTGTTTGTGCTTTTGTTTAGATTAGTTTTTTATCTTTTATGTTGACCTTTGAATTTGTTTTCAGACATTAATAACATCTATTTTAAAAAAAGAAAAACTTGTTTGCATTGAATTGCCCTTGCCCCTTTCCTCCCCATTCCTACTTCATTTCCGAAGCTGCATCCATGCGCTGTTTGCCACAAGCTGTATCAATTCTGTAGGTTCCTGGCAAATCCTGCTCTTTGATGCATTTTCCCTCAAACCAGTTTCTGTCCAATTAGGAAACTGGATGAGGAGCAAGTGGTGACATGAACAGCAGTGGCGCAGGCAAAGATGGAAGGGGATGGGGGGTCGTCCAAAAGGGTCATGTGCTTCATTGGGTAAAGACATCCCCACCCCACCCCCTCTCTGGTGCAGACAATTGCTCTGTGCTTCAGTGTAGCCAGGAGGAGGGATGACCTCACTGCATGCCAAGCTGTTATTGTGAACATCCTCTCAGTTTGGAGAGTTCCTCACAGTCTTTGTTTCAACCACCCTGAGCAAGTTGTGGGAAATTGTAGTCAAGCTTAGTGCACAATGCATGAAATGGTTAAGACCACAGAATTGTATTCCTAGACTCATCTAGCTCACCCCCCCTCACCTGGAAGGAAGTTTCCTCCTTTGTTCAGTCATGAGAACTCACTGAGATAGGGCCAGAGCTTGCTCACTATCAGCTCAGACCATGTGCTTAGAGCTATTTCACTATATTTTAAATAGAAAAATTCCTTCCTGTAGCACCTTAAAGACCAACTAAGTTAGTTCTTGGTATAAGCTTTCGTGTGCAAGCACACTTCTTCAGATACACATGTATCTGTGTATCTGAAGAAGTGTGCTTGCACACGAAAGCTTATACCAAGAACTAACTTAGTTGGTCTTTAAGGTGCTACAGGAAGGAATTTTTCTATTTCGACTATGGCAGACCAACACGGCTACCCATCTGTCACTATATTTTGTCACCCAAGATTTCTGCTGCATCTCCCACAGGGCATGTTTTCAGAAAGACTGGTCCAGCGCACCACTAGTGAAATGCTCAGTTTATCTAACATTCAACCACAAAGGGGTTCCAGCCTAAACACCCTTTCCACATTTGCAGTCCTGTCCCATCTCCTGTCTTCGTTGTACTCCTATGAAATACAACTTGGACTCAGAAACCCCTCCGGGAGGAAGCGGAATGAGGAATAACCTCTGCTTTCTGGCCTCACCAGGCATCTTGGAAACCAGGGAGCCAGAGAGCAAGAAAATAAACTGGAAGGGGAGCATGATGCTCAAACCACATTTGGGGCGCCTGCAAATTACAGGGACAGGCAGGTGTTTTGCCTTAGGCAACCTCGGTCTTGCACAGATCAATTCCATTAATGATGGTAATTTGCAGCATAAGTAGTTTATGTATGAACCAGAACCACAACAAGGAGCATTGAGAAACTCTCATGCCAAGGGTTATCCCTCTGCAGCTTCTGTTTTCAGGGTTCTGTTATTCTCCTTCATTCTGCAATTTTTCTGGGGAAACTTAACTTTACTGCCAGCTTCCCAAAGGGAGAAGTTTTGTCTTTTTTCTGCTTTTGGTCCTACTTTGGTGTTACCCTCTGGACTGCCAATCCCAGCGTCATAACTGCAGGTGAGGGGGAGGCAGGTGCCCCAGTGAGGATTTTTCTTTTGAACATCACGAGAGCTGGAAGGCAAATCCTCAGAGATGCCCTTCCCCCAAAGCCATTGGGCCTCATTGAGAGGAAGGGGGAGAGGAGCTAACAAGGATTAGTCTTGGCCGTCTTCCTTCTTGCGCAGTCCCTGGGTTGGGGCTCGCCTCAGTGGGCTTGGGGCATTTCACCCCTGGCTTTTCTTCCTCTGCAGGCAAAGGCAGAGGTGAGAGTCTTGGACTGGGGCAGTGGGACACAGATCCATTGGGGCTCAGAGTGCCACGGAGGGGGTGGGGATGAGCCACCACGCATCTTTCCTTGGGGAGCTGCTCTGCCAGAGCTGCCCTGATGGAGGCCAGCACAGCCAAGGGGATCCAGTGGCGCTTCCCTGGCTGGGCCACCCACAGAGCAAATCTCCTTGCCACACCTGCCCAAGGCGGCTCATTGGGAAACTGCTGAACATGCAGGGGGCCAGCAGGACGCCTGAGCAAGAAAGAGAACCCCACTGCAGCCTGCCTGGCCCAGCTGCGGGTGGGGAACAGAACCGGGTGTGCTGGGGCACAGGTCTGCTTGCCTCAGCTGAAAAAGTGTGGGCGATTAGCAGCCAAACAAAACAAAAGCCTATTCTTGCTAGTTAGCATGAGAAGGGGCTAAGATCACAGAGCAGTACTGCTGACGGGCAGAGACTCAGACCATAGAAATACAATTAGTTAGAGAGGGCTCTCTCTGAGGCTTAGAATAAAAATTGCCAGCAGCACCTTAGAGACCAACTAAGTTTGTTCTGGGTAGAAGTTTTTGTGTGCATGTACAAACTTAGTTGGTCACTAAGGTGCTACTGGACAATTTTTTAACTTATTTTGACTGCGTCAGACCAACACGATTACCTACCTGAATCTGAGGGTTAGGGTTAGGTTGGCAGTCCAACCTAAAAAGTGCAGGTTCTTGCTAGCTAGCAGGAGAAGGGGCTAAGACTACAGCTGACTGCTAAGGACCAAGACCATCAAAATGCAATTGGTAGAGAGGACTCTGTGTGATGTCATTTCCCCTCCTCTCCTGGGGGCCTCCTGGTACTTCCTGCTCCTCTCTCTCCCTTTGGCCAGCCAAGAGGGCAGACGTTCCCTTTGCCTGCTCCACTGCAGGCAGATGCCAGAAACTGGTTATACAGCCAAGCTCGGCTCCCAAACGCCTCCGTTTTGGAACATTTTGGCTCCCAAACACCAAAAACCCAGAAATAACTGCTCCGGTATTTGAACAATTTTCAGAAGCCGAACAGCTTCTGTGGAGTTTTTTTCTTTTATCTCCATTGACTTTGCTGGCCACCCTTTGATCCTTGGTTGTTGAACGTTTCGGAAGTCAAACTGTCTTCCGGAATGGATTACGTTCGACAACCGAGGTTTGACTGTACTGTAAAGGTAAATATTGTTGGGGGATTGATCATTTGTTTTACAGACAAGTGAGTGAGTTTCTGTTCTGTATGTGATGCAACTTTCAGATGCTGGCCAGAAAAACCAGAATGGTTACACTGCTGCAATATAAGAATGAGATCATTGTCAGCTTGCAGCATCTGGAAAAATAGCCTTGAAAAACTGTGCTTTTTATTATTTTATTATTTCTTGAGTTTATATACCGCCCTATACAGTGGTGCCCCGCAAGACGAATGCCTCACAAGACGGAAAACCCGCTAGACGAAAGGGTTTTCCGTTTTGGAGGTGCTTCGCAAAACGAATTTCCTATGTGCTTGCTTCGCAAGACGAAAATGTCTTGCGAGTTCCTGCGGGGTTTTTTCCTCCCCCCCCCCTTTTCCCAAGCCGCTAAGCCGCTTACCAGCTGATCTTTAAGCCGCTTAACAGCTGATGCTAAGCCGCTTATCAGCTGATCTTTAAGCCGCTTATCAGCTGATCGTTAAGCCGCTTATCAGCTGATCTTTAAGCCGGCTAAGCCGCTAATACTGTAGCGCTAAGCCGCTAAACCTCTAATGGGCTTTCTTCGCAAGACGAAAAAACCCGCAAGACGAAGAGACTCGCGGAACGGATTCTTTTCGTCTTGCGAGGCACCACTGTACCTGGAGTTTCTCCTTAGACTACTGCTGTGTGCCATAGTATGCTAAGTGAGATGTTCCACTGTTGGGACCAGCAGCCATAAATGGACTTTCTGTATATATTTCAACAATTACGCTTAATACGGGCAATAAAGAGCTTATTGCTTGGACTGCTCTTGCGTCTTGAGCTGTTTATCCATCAGGGCAAATCCGCTTGCAAAATCTCAGAGGTATTTTGCCTGCATAATTTTTACTCCTGCCATTGCTGTGAACCAATGCATGATAATAAGTAAATTATATTTTAAACTTACTTCCCAGGTTGTTGACTTTGTTAATCAGGGTAAGAAAGGGAGAGTCAGTTGAGTTGATAGCTGGACTTGCTCAAAACAAGGTTTCATAGCCTAATCCCTGTGCTTTTAATGTTGCAGCCAAGGATGGGACCCCCCCCCCCTTTGGTGTCCTCTGCTCTGGGCTGTTATTGGGGATCCACGGATTACACACACATGAAGGAGATGGATGGTTGGTGAAGGAATGGCCGCTACTGCTTCAACCATGACGGTCCCTGGCAGGGCTTCGCTGCCCCACAGGGGACTTTCCTTGCCAGGTTCCAGCGCCCCCTTCCTGCATAGAGGCTGGAATCCCCCACCCCGAGTCCTGTTGATTGCATGGGGGCTGCTTTTCATCTCCTGTTTCTGCCGCTGGGTCGGCAGGCCGTGGTGTCCCAAGAGTCAAAATGTCATAGAATCAGAGAGCCACAGAGTTGGGAGAGACCAAAGGGGTTAAGGTCTCACAGCTAATGTGTCGGGTTTTGGGGGGTTCTCAAAGGCACGCACCAGCCAGAAGAAGAGGACGTCACACAGTGGAGATATAAGAAGAAAACTTGTATTAAAATGCACATGAAAACAATGGGGCTGAGGCCCCGCTGTGCTCAGGCTCCCCATTCCACTGCTTGGCTCCATCCTCCTGGCAGGCTGCTACATGGCTAGTCATGCTCAGGCAGAGACATTAATGGGCTCAAAGGCTTTGATGTCTTGAAATTTGTCACAGGAGAAATTAACCAGCAGCTGCTTCGTCCCACTCTTGCTGGGCTTGACCTCGAACTCGAGGCGGGTGCTCTGCTTGGCCTGCAGGGGTGGCGCGCTGCAAACAAGGAGCAAAAGGAGCCAGTCAGCTGATGCTCAGGAGGAGCTGTGGGCCTGGCATGGGGGCTGCCTGGCCCTCCTCTGCCCTTCAGGACTCCAGGGCTAGCTCCTGCAGCAGCAGCCGCCAAGCCAGAGGCTCTCCCAGGCCCTGCCCACCAGGCGGGGTCTCCCTCTCGCTGCTGGGTTCCCATGCGCAGGCCAGGCTGCTGCTTCATTTGCTTTTCACTACTAATTAGATCAGGCACAATAACTCTGAGTTGGGGGGGGGGACAGTGGCAGAAGCAGGTGCTTCCCCTGCAGAAGGACCCACGGCTGGGAGGGCAGCTGCCAAAGGGACCAGAGCAGGGGGGTTGGGGCTAACGGGGTCCAGGTTGGACATGCCATGATCATTCAGGTGGACCAGAAGGTACAGCCTGAGGTGCAGCCAGTGGGGGGACTCTGAGCCTGGAGAAACGATGGATGGCTGAGCATGATGGACCCACTCGGGGGGCGGGCAGTGGGTGCTGAGCAGTCTCCCATTACCCCTCACCTCCCTCTCAGACCACCCTCGGAAGAGCAGCTCTGGACGGCCCCTCCCTCGCCCCATCACCTTGTGGCAGTGGCAGCAGATGGCAGGAAGGGTATTGGGGGGGGGGGCGTATGCCTGGGAATTTATCCTTCTTCTGATTTGAGGGTCAAACTAAATGTTCCCCAGTTAAGCAGCTCAGGCTGAAGGTAGCCATGAGCTCCCACATCCACGCCAGCCAGGTGAGGAGCCAGCCTGGGCCCAGCTGAGCACACAAGTGGCTTGTGGGACCTTCAGTTTGGAGCACGGGTCCCTCTCCCCACAAAATACTTCCACATCCCATCAAAGCTTGCTCATTAGGAAGCAGGGACCCAGTGTCCCAATTCCTCTCTAGAAGGGTCCTCCTTGAAGTCTTTCTTCTAAGATCACTTTTCTTCCTCAGAGTAGTTTGTCCCCATTGGCTGCCCAGCCTCCTCCTGACTTTGGATGTGCCAAAGAAACAGCAGCCCAGCTCTGCCTTTGCTAGTTCCTGGCTGGAGTATTGAAAGGCAGTGGGGACACCCAGCCCCAGCCCCACACAGCTGCCACCAGGTGGGGTGAGTGACAGCACCAGTGCTAAGCACTGCCTGGGGTGGTTGGCAAGCCGGGGGGGTTACAGATGAGCAGTTTGAGCAGTGGGGTGCTGGGGGCAAACATTTCTAAAGGGTGGCTGAAACTCATGTCTGCAGCAGAGGCTGCCTGTGCACAGCTCTCAATCTCTCTCTCTCTCTCTCTCTCTCTCTCTCACACACACACACACACACACACACACACTCACGATTCCCTGAAGCAATTTCTCAACTATTAAAAGACACCTCTGAAGCAAAAGGGGCCCCAGCCTCTGTCACTGACAATTCCTGGTACACATAGAAAAGTTGCCTTGGAAGGTGATAGAAAAATGGGCTGTGACTCTTTTGGGTAGTGAGCAAAGGAAGCCCCACATGGCCAGGAAGACACAGGAGTCCCTTCTGGGCACCCCTTTCCAGACCCCCCACCCGGGAGACTGGAGCCCCGACTTTGCCTGCTCTGGAAGTGCAGCTGAGGAACTGGGAGGTGGGAGCACCACAAGGGAGCACCCCAGCAGCCACCCCCAGTCCTGGGGAGGGGACACGGCACCCCACCTGTCTGGATGTCCCAGGCACTTACTCCAGCTTGAGCTTCTCTGCCAGCAAGTCACTGCCCTCTGCCTGCAGCACACAGTCCTTCACTTCTTCATTGAGAGGGTTGGTGAAGACCACCTCCACCTTCAGCGGCTGGTCCACTTTCGCCTGTCCCAGCACCTGCCCAGAGAAAAGCCCCCATTGAGTAGGATGGCCACTCCCCAGGCCTCCCAGGGGGCAGGCCAGGGGGCAAAGCCAGGAGGGCACAGGCCTCCAAAGACATGCCTGGGAGGGCCAAGCACCACCCAGCAAGCAGAGAGAGAAACTTGAGGGGCAATTCTGTGGGCATCAAGGCAGGGAGGCACTCAGGAGCCTCTCCTGGGCACAGAGGCAGCTGAGGAAGGCTTACTTTCAAGGTGACGGAGGGGTTGCTCAGCGTGATGTCTCCTTCCACCACGGCTTCGGTTCCCTCTGAGAGTTGGCACAAGGCTGTGGCTCGAATCATGTTGTCTGGTGTCAGGTGTTGCTGGTACTCAGCGTATGAGATCTTGAGAGGAAACTTTTTCTCTGAAAGTGACAAGTAACCAAAGGGCCTTCCATGAGATGTGGGTCACGCAAGCCGGCAGGGGCAGACTTTGGTCTTCCATAGTTCAGCAGCACCCATGGGAGACCTAATTTGGCACCCTGCCTCATGCACATGCACTGCATCATAGTTGCAACACCTTGTGGCTCAGCGGCCGGTGCAGAGGAACCTCTTGCGGTGCTCAAAATCCCCCTCAGATGCCAGGAAGAACCCCAAAACGTTGCCCTTTCTTCAGGGGAAGGTGAGTCCCATAGCCCTTGGTGGAGAACAGTCGGGGGCTGCCAAGGCAGGAACTTGGCTAGCTGGGGGCAGATATGGGGAGCAATGATCCCCCTCTTCCGTGTCCCTTGCCCCCCAACATTGCCCATGGGTGCAAAAAGAGGAGCCCCCCATCTCTTGGGGTAGAGCAAGTGGGAAAAGGGGCAGGCCAAGCACAGGGGTCAGCACACACCAGCAGTGGAAGTTCCTTGCACCCCAAGATCTGAGGAGGTTGCTGGAACTCTCCATCCCCCACCCCAGCAAGCCAAGAGGGAGACCTATGAGAGGTGCCTCTGCCACCCCCCCCACCTGAGTGGGGCTTCTCCAGAAGGCCCGACTGTGGCTTGTGGGCAAAGGAGGAGGAAGAGGGGGCATTGGAGGCTGCCCCCTTGCTGTGGGGAGCCCACAAAAGGCTTACCTTCTTGCGGGCCCAGAGTCACTGCGAGAGAGTCCTTCCAGACTTCATGGATGGGCTTCCCATTGTAGACGATGGACCAGGCGGTCATCTTGGCCATCAGGCTCCTGGCCTCGGAGGCAAGGTTCTTCAGGGTGAAGACCAAGTCAACATCCTGACCAACCTTTGGCTCAGGGCTCTTGGACTTCAGAGTCCCTGAGAGGTTTGGGTTCACAGCTTCCGGACCCTTGGCAGATATGGCATTGAACGTGTTCAGGTTCAGCTTCTCACTGGCCTTTTTGAAGACGGCTCTTTCCTTCTCTGAGCCTGGAAGAGAAACAGCAGGTGGCAAAGCCCAGCGGGGCTGTTAGGCCCCAGTGCAGGAGCCATAGGGACCAGCAGTTGCATGAAGGGCACCTTCCCTCTCCTTCCCCAAGCCAGGGGCTCTTGGGGCCTCAGCCTCGCAGCCATCCTAGCAGTGCAAGGCCTGGTGGCACAGAAGAGCTGGGGTCCTGAGGGCTGGCAGGCAGACCATGGGGCTCTTTGCTCAGGCCTGGCTTGGGTGTGGCGCATGGACTGAAAATCTTTGCCTGCCCTCCCTCCCACTCATTGGTGGGCAATACCACCCATGTTCCGCCCTCCCTGCCCTGGCCAATCTGCTGACAGGGCACCCAAAGTAGCTTTTGGGAAATGCTCTGAGAAACACCTGAGCCTCCATGGGTGTAGCCAAGGGGCAGCAGGGGAGCATCTCTCCCCCCCCCCCATCAAGTAAATCCATAAAAATATTTAACTGAGGTTCTGCCCCCAACAAAAATACTGGCTCCACCCATGTGAGCCTCCCTCTGCTTTGCTCTCCTGATGGGCCAGTCTTGTCCTCACAACTTGGGTAAGTGCTCATTTCCTTGGCAATAATCCAGATCCCTCAACATTTCCAGTTTCTGTCTCAATTTGCATGCCTTACCTTCTGGGTATTTATAATTGTTGGTGACATCCTGGCGGGCATAGCTGCCCACGGCCTTGGTGCTTGTGTTCTGGCCAATCGTCTTGGTCTCAGAGTAGACCTTTGTTTTCTTTCCCGTGTTCGTGTCATACGTCCAGGTGACGCGGTCGGCATTGACCTCTGCATAGACGAATGGGCAATCGTAGTTCAGGTCGACGTCTCCTTCCTTGATGGCCGTCAGCGAAGCTGGACCACATTGGAAGATGCCTGCAGGAAGGAAAGGGAGGGAGAATCATAGAATCATAGAGTTGGAAGAGACCACAAGGGCCATCGAGTCCAACCCCCTGCCAGAGAACCAGTGGGCATTCTGCGCCTCAAGGCCACATGCAAGAAAACAGTTTGGGAGGGAGCAAACAAAACCCCAGCTAGCAGATACATTTAAAACAAAATGAAAAGCATACAAAATAAACTTTCATAGCAAAGACCCACTAAGTCAGCTGGGAAAGCCCGTCAGAACAAAAATGTCTTCAGCTGCTTCCAGAAAGTGCAGATCATGGCTGCCTGTCATATCTCAACAGGGATGCTGCTCCACAGAAGAAGGGCAGCCACACTCAAAGCCCTCTTCTTGACAGGTCAGCTGCTTTTGGTGAGAGCCATTGTCGTCTAGGCATTGTGAGTTTGGGAGTGAGAGAAGGGGCAGAGAGAGAGGCAGGGGAGATTTTTTCTAACTTGCAGGAGAAACCTCCTGCCAGCTGCAGCCACCTACTGGGCAGCCAGTGCCAGATTTACATAGCTTGGGCCCCCGAAAAAAAATTTAAAGGAAAACAACAACCTGGATGTACATTTCCAAAATATAAGATAAAAAACAAATAAAATAAAACCTACATACAGCAACAGTGTTTTGTGTTGTGTATGGACCTATTAAAATTAATCAATTTTATGTATATTGGTAATTCAAAATTATTTTGATGTGAATGGACAATTTGTTGTTGACAAACGACAGCTGGGCATATAAAGGGCCCCATTCCCTTCTGTAACTTAGGGCCTCATCAAACCTAAATCCGGCCCTGTGGGCAGCAAAGGGATAAGATGGTCTCTCTTGCAAGGAACCTGGTCCCAAGCCGTATAAGGACCATGTACAGTATGTAAGTACCAAGGCCTTGAACTTGGCCCGAGAGCAGAATGGCAGCTGGTGCAAATTCCAAATGTTGCTGCTGGTTGGTCCCTAAAATCAACCTTGGTGTTCTGCCCTCCACAAAATCTTTCCTTTCAAAAAATACATATTATTGTGCACGGCACTCCAGCAGGTTTCATAATATGATGGGCAAAAGGTCCCCCTGCTTAAATTTCTTTAAAAATTAATTCCATTTTTCATTCATTTTCCTTCTGTCATTGACTGCTCCCACAAATCCCCCACCAGGATGACATTGCAGCAAAAGGTTTTGTTCGCCCCTTTGCCAGGCTCCTTAAAATCGGTACATGTAAAACAAAACTATCAACATTTAATAGTGAATGATACAAAATTATATTTAAAAAGAGAATAGCTGGTGGGAAACCTTGAGAATCACTGTTCCTATAGCATTGACTCTTCCAGAAACACTGGGGGAAGAAAAATTGTGACTCCCCCCCCCCTTTTTTAGACAACAAAGGTAAGTTTTCCTAAAACAAGAGCCCCTGGACCTCTTTGTCTGACCTTTGGCAGGTTTCTTAGCCAAGGGCGGCTCCCAGTCTCAGGTTCCCAGTTGCCCACATAAGACTGGGAGAGGAAGGGGGCTTCTCCCCCCCTGCCCCAAATGCCAACGGCAGCCCCTGAGGAGGGGCCACTGCCCTTCACAGAGACATCCTCCTCTCAGGAGGGGATGCCTCTTATTCCAATTCTGCCACAAAATAAACAAGCAACCTTCTTTTGCTCCCGTGAGAAAAATAGCCCTTAAAGGTCTTGTGGGATGTACAACATTCCTTGTAATGCTAGAGTGGACATGCAAGGGAATGTTTGGTCCAGCCAGTTGAAACTTCCTGTTCCTCCTGGCCTGGCGCATCCTTCCTCTTGCATGTGACTAGAGGTGGGCATGACCTCACCTGTCCAGGTAACAAAAGGACGAGTCATGCAGCACTCCCTCCCTTTTTTTCTTTCTCCTTTTGTCTGCTTCCAGCTAGGACTGCTCCGTTGGCTTTCAGCCAACAGCAGCACAGGGATATGGGGTAAATCTACATGTTGCTATTTGTAACTTTAAGTCTTTAAGCCTTCAGGACTGATACTGTGCACTGCCTGAAAGTGAGTAAACTTACTTTTTGTTGACTATGAAGAGGATTGTGGTGTCTTTATTCTTTTAAGAGGGATTTAAAAGGGGATCTTACCAGGAACATACAATTCACTCTGAGGCAGATTGAATTGCATAATAGTAAGAGGTTCTAACGAGCCTGCAACCAGTTTCTGCTGTGCATGAGAAGGGGAACGTAACTCTGCTACATAAGAAACTTGCTAGCGCATGTTAGGAAGATTATTAATACAAAATATATCCTCTCCTGCCACCCTGAACATTCCCACAGGTCCCTTGGATGAAACTCCCCTGGACGAATCCACATGAAGCTTGGCAGGCTTTGGATTCCACTCTGGAGGAGATCCTTTGCCTGCAAATGTCATCCACCTCTGCAAAAATGCAGGTGGGGAATTATTGCTGATTTTAGATTTCCCATTATATAGTCAAGGGGTAGGGGACAGAGCTTGGGATTTAGCAGATCAGAATTGGTCCCAAATAGTGAATTGAACTGGAACAACACAGAACCTTTGGGTCCCTTCTAACACTACAGTTCTTTGATTCTGCTGCCCGCCACTTAGCCCCTCGCCAAACCTGGGCATTTCTGCCATGGGGAACAGTGTGGCAAGAAGGCAAAGCACAAATCAGCCTGCCCCCCCCCCCCCCCAGTTCTCACCTGTGCTCCTCTCCTGGGGAGTTGCATCCAGAATTTGCCACCCATTGAACTGGGAGCCAAGGTCCGGCCGGACAAACCAACCTTCATTCCAGACATGGAAGTTCCTGGGCCAGAGAATAAAAAAGCCTGATGTGAAGGTTTGCAGTGAGATGAGGGCAGATTGTGGCTTCCACCACGGCAACTTCCTCCTGCCAAGGGAGCCAAGGAAAGGACCAAGAGATCCCTTTCACCCACCCACCCAGGGCCCTGCCTCTCTGTGCAGAAATGCAACTGATGCTGGTGAGGTGGGGGGAAGAGTCAGGCTGAGTTACCAGACACTGTCGGAGGCAATGTTCAGGGGGTTCCCAGAGCTGTCATAGTACTCATCCACAGTCAGGCTTTTGTCGGTGTCGTGGGCAGAATTGAAATTGGAGATCATGCGTGCTGCAATTCCCAGGCATCGGAGGACTGAGAGGGAATGAGAGAGAGAATATGAACTTTGTGAGGCTGTTCCTCAGGGGCAGAGGCAATGGCTGCAGAATACTCTTGGTTGAAACATCAACTTCTCAGGCAGGTGCTCTTGGCTCTGTGGCCTGTGAGCACTCCTTGGGAGATGTTGCCATTGACCCTCTGGGCTGGCGCAAGAGCAAGCATGGAAAGGGGAGCGGTCACTGGAAGGAAGTAGAGCAGTGGCTGCCATTCCCACTCAGGAGTCTCCTGTGACGAGGACGGTCTAAGGTGCTGGGTGCGAGAGGCAGGTGCAAAGTTGAAACTTCATCCCTAGATAGATGGCTGCCCCATGCCCCATTGCCCTCTTTGTCAGGGCCAGCACTTTTTCTGCCTCCTCACACATCTGAAAATGCCAGGGGGACCCAACAGAGCGTATCAGACTACCGAGACCACCAGCCCGGAAAGAGCCCCACCAGGGGAGTTTGCCGATCCAGAGAGGGTGACGCTTTTCTCCCCAGTCACAACACACACAAACATACCCAGCCTAGTTCCATGCCCAGGATCCCAGGCAGAAAGGGCCACAAGTCTGAATCAAAGCTCAGACCAGAAGCACAAGTGCAGGTCGCTCTGAGCCATGAGGAAGAAGGGGAGCCGTGGAGCAAAGGGCTCTCTGGATCCAGCTATGGCTCCTTCTCCTTACTTCCGGATTTACTGGTGCAGCACATCCTTCTGTCCCGCTCCTAGGCCTGTGTGTGATGGTGACCCCTGGACTGGACATTTCACTTGCCACAATTACATCAAATGATAGGGACAGAATGAAATGTTGAAGCAGAAAGGCATGGAATCATGGAGCTGGAAGGGACCCCAAGGGATCTTTCTTGTGCAACCCCCTGCAATGCAGGAATCTCAGCTCAAGCATCCCTGACAGATGGCCATCCAACCTCTGCTTAGAAACCTCCAAGGAAGGAGAGTCCAGAACCTCCTTATAAAAAGTAAACACTTGTTTGACCTCAGTTATTTGACACAGAGGGGGAAACCTGCAGATACAGTCCAAAAGGCACACAGGGAGTCCTGCATGTATGGGAGAAATTTAAAAAGCAAGTGGTCCTCACTGACTGGGTGCAAAAAGATATTGTCATCCGGAGGAGCCCTGGCTGCCTATATAAAACACTATAGCGCCCCCCCCTTACCTGAGAGTAAGGCCCACTGAACTCAGTGCAGCTTTCTTCTGAGTAGATCGTTCTTTACTAGATGCAAGTCAGCTGCACCAAATGACCCCGTTCAGCTAGGCCCTGCGCCTTGCAAAGCTGAGCAGACGCTGCCAACAGACCTTGTGCCCCTTGGCAACATCTGAAGACCCTGATCTACCTGATCCAGTGCTGGGTGGACTGGGCCCTGTGCTTTGCAGAGTCAGGCCCAGGCTGCCACTGGGCCCAGCACTGGTGGCAGCTACAAGCAGCTCTGGTTCGCCCAGCCCTACCCATTGCCACCCCACCTGACCTGGGGGTTCTGGATCGGTAGCTCTACTGGTCAAAATAGGAGCATCAGCAATCGCCCTCTCCTATCAGAAACATCCCAGGACTGCTCCAAGAAAACACATGTGGCAAAAAGGAGTGCTAGGCCCTGGTGGCCCTCCCCCTTACCCACTTGCCATTGACCAAGCGGATAGCTAGCTAATCAGGATTCTATATGTGCCTATTTTTCTTCCCTTCTCATTTCCCTCTGTGGCCCCCTAGCCTCGTGCTATGCCCCCCCCCATTTATGCGATTTTCACCTGTGACCCCCTTGGAATATCCTTAGAATATCCCCTTGGAATATTCTAGAGAATTTTCTGTGACCCCTTGGTTGTGGGGGTTTGTTGTCAAAATAACAATGCATTGTTGAGGTTGAGTAACTCTAGAGACTAGGGACGTGGGTGGCGCTGTGGGTTAAACCACAGAGCCTAGGGCTTGCTGATCTGAAGGTCGTAGTGAACCGGCTTAGTCCTGCTGGCCACATGACCCGGAAGCTGTACGCCGGCTCCCTTGGCCAATAAAGCGAGATGAGCGCTGCAACCCCAGAGTCGTCCGTGACTGGACCTAATGGTCAGGGGTCCCTTTACCTTTACCCTTAACTCTAGAGACTAACAACCACAGTGCTGCAAATTTCTGGTTAGACAGATTGCAAAGAAAAGCAATGTAATTTGCAGACACAGAGCTCTGTTTGACAGCACTTCCCTTGAGTTCTCTAGCAGGAAAAAGACAAAGGGATTAAATTTTTTCTACTTCCTCCTGCTTCAGAACTCATTATCTTTTCCGCCATGCTTCTGAGGCAGATGGACGTCTGTCTGGTCTCTCCTCCAGTGGAGATTCCATTTTTGACCTCAACTATGCATTGTAATCTAGAAGCAGAATTTGCCTGTTTGTAACTGCTGGAATCAAGTGCAAGACTTTATGTAAGTACTATTTTACATGTGATTCTTTTATTAAGAGGGAGAAAGGGGGATATCCTATATCCTATCCTTCCCACAAAATCCATCCAACAATGGTTCCCTGGGGACTCTGAATGTTCTGGGGGTGGGGGGGGCAGCAGCAGAGAAGCTGCTTGCAGCAAAAGGCATTGGCACCCATTGCACTCAGCCATCCGTTTTGCCCAGACGAAATGCTTGCTGCCTGCCTGCCACCCGTGGTTTGGCTGCTGACCAGAGGCAGCAGAGCCTGCCATGAAAACCCACAGCTGGTGCTTGAGCTAATCCTCACCCAGCGGCTTGGTGGCGCATGCCAGTGTTTCAGGCAGACCTACCTGTAGTCAGCACTCCAGCAAAGACCCAGCACTGCCCATACAGGACAGGTCTATATCCCGAGTCCTTCCATTTTCTCAAGATGTCCACGCTTCCATTCCAGCTGCTTGGACTCTCCCCACCACTGTAATTCCCACTCCAGTTTCCTTGCAGGACTCCTCTGTCGTCATTGCTGTTGACCTGCAGTGGGGGAGGGGGGAGTCGAGAGAGGCCAATGAGCTGCTCCCCCTTTTTTGCACAGGCCGGATTGGACCAGGGAGCAGCAGGAAGGGAGTAGCGGGCTGCCTGCCTGCCTGCCTTCCCCTTTCCTCCCATGATCCCACCTCCACATCCTTTTGCAAAGTTAATAGAATCATAAAATTGTAGGCAGGCAGGTGAGAGCCCCCTCGTGGCTCCTCTCAGGGACGCTCGCTCCTATCCATGGGGTGGGTGGGAGGCTGGCTCGTGCTGGGCTTTCCTTACCATGGCGCTGAGCACCCGCCCAACGTATTTGGGGTCATTTCGTCTGCGCACGTCAGCAGTTGGGTCCTTGCGGTAGCTCAAGCTCCGGTCTAGGATGTCAAGGCAGATGTCCAAAATGCCCTCTTGAAACTGAACACAGAGAGGAAGACAAATGAAATGGTTCTTCATCCTGTGGCAGCATCACCCAGTGCTACACACATAACCTGGAGCTCCCCCTGCGTTTTGAGCGACTCCAACTATGAACTGGTTGAAGGAAGAGAGCAGGTACTATTTGTTCCTTCCTCTGCAGGAGAGGAGGGGAAATGATATCACACAGAGCCCTCTCTACCAATTGCATTTCTATGGTCTGAGTCAGCCTCTCATCAATACAGTTCTGTGGATTTAGCACCTTCTCATGTGTTGGGGGAATTACTGGCTTGTTTTGCTTTTGATTTTCTTACTTATTTTGTGTTTTCATTTTGTATTTTTCTGTATTTTTATGTTGTGAACTGTGATCTTTGGAAGAAGGCTGATATACAAACTTAATAAAATAAATAATTAATATAAATATGTGCTTGTGAGGTTTGGCTGCTAATCTCTCACAAGGCCTGGGTGGGCGAGAGGGGCCCACAGTGGCTCCGAAGGTTTCCTGCCCCTCTCCCTCCCTTGGGAAGAGGCTTGGGAGTAACCCAGACTGTCCCAGAGAATGTTCAGCTTGTTAAGACGACCCAGGCCAGGGGCTCCTCCTTCTCCCTCTCCCCCCTTCCCGGGATTGCCATATGTCCTCTTTTTCATGGGTAGAGCCATCATCTCCCCCCAAAAAACTAAGTTTTGGGTCTTTGGGGGGATTTTTACAGCATTTTCCTCAAAAAGTGCCCTAAGTTGCCATACTTCCGGAGTTTTCTGGACATTTCGCCATTTTGGCGAAAAATCCTCCCAGACACCGTTTTGACAGTCCGATTCACGGACGTGTCTGGGGGAAAACCGAGACGTATGGCAGCCCTATCATGGTGATCCATAGCAGTGGCGTAGCGTGGGTTGTCAGCACCCGGGGCAAGGCAAGTAATTTGCGCCCCCTAACCCCCAGATGTTGCGCCCGGTGCGGCCGGCCCCCCCCCCTGCACCCCCCACGCTAGGCCACTGATCCATAGCTAAAAGCAGAAGTCGACAAATGTGTCCTGTTTTTTGCTCTTCAAAATATGGCAACCCGAAGACCCCCAGGGACCGTCCAGCCAGCCTAGGAAGTGCGCTCTGGTCGCGGGGGAGGAGACACGAGGCATTGCCATCCACACCTGGAATTGAGGAGGAGCTGGAAAGGTCCTTTGGTTTCACATCCAGGACCCATTTTCTCTCTCTTCTTTTGAGAAAGTGGGGGGGGGGGACGGGATTTGGAGCGCGCGCGTGTGCGCGTAAGCTGAGCTCCAGTTGCTCTGGGCATTTCTGGACGGGGCCGGTAGCGTCTCTCCTAACCCCTCCCCACCCCGGTCTCCAGCCCCCGCCCAAAAGCTTCCCCCTACCTGGCCAAAGTTCCACCCGAAGCTCGAGATGCGGTTCGCGCTGCCCACGAAGACGACGCCGAACTCGGAGAGGACGTATTCCTTGCGCTCCGCGTCGTTGCCCATGAAGACGTCGTCTCCTGCGAGCGAAAGAACCGGCCGGTGCTGAGGAGCCATTTGGGTGGGGAAGAACTAGGAATCCCCAATACCTCCTTGGGACGCCCCCAGCCCTCCTCCCCGTAGCTGCAGGTGGCCCGTCCTGTCCCTGTGCGCCTTGGGGGCAGGAAGCCCCCGGCGCCACCCCGAGGCCGCTTCGTGCAGCTGGAAGCACCTAGCCAGGAGGAGAAGGAGGAGGAGTCTCGGGTCCCCAGAAGAAAAGGCCGGGGGCCGAGGGGGGCAGTCGTGGGGGGGGCGGGGCGGTGGGTTCGGGGGCATCAGTCGCCTGGGGGCCGTGTGTTTTGGATTTGTTTTCGCTCTTGTTTTTATTAAGTATTTCGTGTTTCTTATATTTTTATGTTGTGAACCACCTTGAGATCTACGGATGAAGGGCGGCATACAAATTTAATAAATAACTAAATACCTGTCGCCCAGGGGTTAAAGAGCAGCACGAAGGTGCCGAGGTGGGAGGCGCCGGCGTTCGTTTTGATCCCCAGCCGGTAGCGCCCGATGGCGGCACTCGCAGGGCTGGAAATGGCGATGTTCAGGGAGCCCGAAGCCGCCGGAGAGTCCTGGACGGCGCCCCAGGAGCCGCCGCTGGGTGCGGCGCTGGAGATGCCAAAAGCCACGCGGGTCTTCTCGTGCAGGGCAGAGGTCGATCCTGGCAGCAGGAGGAAGGCGGTGAGCTTTGGGCATAGTGGAGGTCACATCTTGGGCAGCCCGCCCTCCGGGGTGGGGGCCTTTACGCCAAGTGGCCCCCTCGGCATGGAGAGCCAAGGAGTCACCCAGCTGGACTCTGCATTTCGGTGGCGGCTTACCTGTTTCGACGGTGAACGTGAGGCTGCCTGGAGCTGGCGCTGCTCCGCCGAAGGCCAGAGAGATATAGAAAAGTTGTGCCCGTCGCACCACCAGCTCGGTGCCGGGGTACTGCTCGGTGTGGTGCGCGCTGCCATTGGCCTTCCGCTTCCAGTCAATCTTCGGCACAGCTGCAAAAACGGGGACAAGACCACGAAGGTTGAGGCAGAGAGGCTCGCCTGCGCCTTTCCGAAACAGGTCATGCCCTCGCAGCGACCCAGAAGGCACCCTTCAGTCACAGGGCGCTCCTTTCCCTGAAGACCAAGAGCCAAGGGACCGCCTTTCCTAGCGCCCCTTTCCCTCAGACCGGCTGGAGAAACGCGCGTGAAACGGAGCTCTTGATGCTCGACTTCATCGCATTTGACACCAATGCAAATACTGTAGATCTCCCGTGCGAGAGGAGGAGGAGGAGGAGATCTGTGGCAGCTGCGGAGTTGTGGGCAGGGCAGACCCTCCACGTGGCGCTGCGGCACTTCGGCAAGAGCAGCCGCTGCGGAGCAGGGCAGCGCAAGGGCACCAGCCCGCCTGTCCCGGCCTGGCGCCAGCTGAGCTCAGTCGCTTTCTGCGGATTCACGCGTGTTGGGTTGCGTATACAGAACAGAAACCGCCGTCTCCGGTGCCAAAGTATTTAGTCAAGGGATGGATTGTGACTAAGCAAAAACCACTCACGAATCTGAGGGCTCAGCAGCACTTGCTCTCTTAGCGCCTGGGACGGGACCGGGCGGGCAAGCAGTTCATCGGGGAAGGAGGGGAGGGGGGCACTCGCCCAGACTCTCGCCATGGCAGCCCGGCCACATTCTGGATGCGGCCAAGCCTGCGCGCGCTCTCTCTGCGCGTCCTGCATCGCCCTGGGAAGACTCCAGGTCCCGCCGCTCCTTGGCCCGGGGTGCGGAGCGCTTGGGCTGGGCTGCGGACCGAGGGAGCTGCCCGGCCCCCCCCGAAGCCCAGAGCCCAGCCGCGTTCCGCAAGCGCCGGCTTGCCCTGCCCCCGCCTCTCGCTGTAATTACGGCTCTTCAAAGGGGGCGGACAGCGCGCGGAGCGTGTCCCGGTGGGGAGAGGGCAGCCCCAGGTCCCAGCCCAGGAGGCAGCCGGCCGGGGACTAAAGATTTGCCTTTGGGAAGCTGCTGTTTGGCGGCGGACGCCCCATAACGGAACTGCCGGAGCCTCGTTGGTCCTCGGAGAGAGCCGGCCCGCCTTGCGGAACGCGCTGTCACTGGAAGTCCAATGGACGCCTGCTGAAATTTTTTCCGCGCTGCCCAGCTCATGCAGACAATTAAGACACCACCTTTCAAAGTCTCATAGAACCGTAGAGTTGGAAGGCACCCCAGGGTCATCTAGTCTACCCTCTGCATTGCAGGAATCTGTTGCCCAAGGTGGGGCTGAACCCATGACCCTGAGAGTAAGAGCCTCATACTCTACGGACCGAGCGATCACTAGAGAGGGAGTTCCAAAGGTTGGAACAGACACCATAATACTGTAGTTAGTGGAGGATTCCTGTGTTTAGATTTTCATGTGCTTTTAACTGCATATAGATGTTGTAAGCACGGGTTCTTTTTGTGATGTAGTGGTATATGCATATTCATTGGGGTCAGGATAGAGGTTAACTTTCCCCCGTCAGGCGATCAGCCTCTCTGCTCCAGCCCTGCCCTGCTCAGGGTGGTCCCCTTTTCCATCCATGTCCTTGATGAGCTGGCTCTGCTTTGCTGCCGGCCCAGGATGAGCCCTACAGGTCTTTATCCACTCTAGAAAGCAGACCACCCTCACCAGCCCCTCCAGGCTGTGCTCCAAGCAGCAACAGGGCTGGGGGAAATGGGCAGGGCTGTGCCTAGCCCCTCCGGGCAGGGGGGCAGGTGTGCTGGGTCCGTCCGAGCAAGGTGGGGTGCATGGCTAGAGGAAGGCCAGCCCACCAGAGAGATGCAAAGGCTCCCCCTGCAGAGGAAGAGGCAGGAGAACCCAGCTGGCTTGTATTCTATTAGCTGGTGCTGTGGAGGGGTAGAGGAGAGGGCAAAGGCAAAGGCAAAGCCTTGATTTGCTGGCATGCCCAACAGGTCCATGAAATGCTGGCCAAGCCTTCCTTATTCGCACCTGCCCAGCCCTGCAGGCAGCCCATACTGGGGCCTTGCCCAGGGCAGCTTGTACTCACCAGCCATGCTCTCTCTTGTTCTGCTGCTCTTTGGGTCCTCTAGAGAAGCTCCCAGGGATAGGATGAGTCTCTCAAGGGGCTTGGAAGCACCTTATATGCAGCACACTGGAGACTCCTCCTTTTTGTCCAAAGGTGGGCGAGGCTCACAAGCCACACCAACAGTGCTGCAACCTTCCCTGACAGAGTGCGCCTGCCATGGGAGGGGCAGGCAGGCAGGAGTGACTCTGGGTGGCTCTTCACTCCAGGAAGGCTGATGACAGAAAGGGTGCATGCAGCAGGGAGTCATTTCCAGGTCAGAAGAAAGGGGCCTGAATCAGTCACCAGTAACCTTTCCCCTAGTCTTCCTAGGAAGGCCTCGGCACAAAGCCCTCAAGTGGCCAGCCCTCTGGGGCAGGTACACGGGCCTCTCTACAACTAGGGCATCTCTTAACTCATGCAGCCATGAAGCCAGCATTTCCCACTGAGGAACAGCTCGGTGGTGCAACCTCATTAAGCTGCACTCCTTCCTTAACGCTAATTCCTTGCTGCATCCCGCACTCGCTGCATGTCAGACACTTTGCCAGCTGCAGTTCTGCTGGGTGGGAGGTGGCGGATGGCTGCAGCTGCCTGTGTGCAGGTCAACTCTTCCCTGAACTTGTTACCAGAGAAGTCAAGGCCATTTCTGACAAAAGCAGGAACGCACCACCTCCTCCCTCCAATACGCCCATCCCAGCACAGGACTGATGACAGGCCTGTGGCAACAAGCACTCAAGGAAGGAGACCCTCCAAAGGCACCTCGGAAAGGGTCCCTTTCCCTCCCACCCTCTCTCCAGTATTCTTGGGCAACCCACATGCAGGAGAGGCTCAAAGCTTCTTATGTTAATAGGCTTCTTAAACAACTGATGCATATTCACACACCAACTTATTTTTGCTGCCACACATGAAACAGCCTGGCTGGAACCTCCAGAGCTGGCTCTTCCTGAGCATTTGTCCCTTGCTCTCTCAGCCAGTGCTGGGACCAAGCAGGCAGGGGAGCTGTGATGGGGCCTGCTGGCTTCCAGGATCCGGCCATTTGCCCCAGTGACCGTCATGGCAGTGACTAAGAAGAGCTTCCTTATGTCAAAACCCTCCATGAAAGATTGTGTGGCAAGGAACAACTATCCATATGCATTTCTACTCATGAGACGGATGTGACTCCCCTGAGTCACGAGCTGATACATCTACCAATTCTTCCAGGGTTGCAGTTTCACTCACAGGAAAAGCAGAGGGAACCCTCTTCCTGCTAATGGGCCTTCCCACTGAAACTGGAAGTCGCTCTCTTTCTACAGGGAGTCAAGACAGAGCCTTGGTGCCACTCGGGAGCACATGGCAGGCCAGCCTTCCCTGCTCTTCCTCTCCTTCTGATGCAGCGGTGCCATCCCTTTGCCCAACAAACATCTCAAGACAGCAAGTCCTCTGACCAATTTGTGGACTGGGCATCTGTACAAGGAACTGCAGCCCATGGAGAAAGCCTCACTTGGGGAGGCACATGGCAGGGTCTGGAGCAAGGGGCCCAGGAGCTGCCTTCTCTCAGGACAGAGCTCAGAAGCAAAGGTGGGCTCTGCTGTTGGCTCCACTGTCCTCCAGGCCATGGCAGAGGAAGCAATGCTGGCATTTCCCGGCTCACCTCACAGTGACTGATCCAGCCAGAATCTCCTTTATGTTGCCCCATTCAGGCTGCCTCAGCACTGAGTGGCAACAGAGGCCAACGGCAAGCAGATTATTATGAAGGGCCACACCCTGAGCTGATGGTTTTCCTGTCCAGGGAATCTTGTTACATCTAGTTCTGCATGTTCACCAGTGACTGCCAGGGATAAAAGTGTGGAAAAGATCACTCCTCCCCAGGACTGTGGCTCACCTGCTTACCTGGAGGGAGGGGCAAGGAGGGGCTCAAGCAAGGGACGACGTCACACACACACCCACACCCTCCAACATCTTCAGACCTTCCACTGCCTTCCAGAATCCCAACATCTTCAGACCTTCCACTGCCCTTGGATAAGGAGCACCTGGGGTGGGGTGGGGGGGCATGTGCTAGCCTGTGGCTACTGGCAGTGAGGTTGGCAAGCTTGGGGGTGGGGAAAGATTGCCTTTGCCACCCTCTCAGTGCTCTGTCCCCCAACAGAGATTCTCCTAGACCTTATTGCAGGTAGTGAGTTTGCTCAGATCCTGGCCACCCTCCTCCCCTGGCAGTTCTCCAGGAGAAGGTACAGTTGTTCCCACCTGTTGATGGAGCCCCCCCCATACTCTTGGCTGCCCTGACACTGGCCTTGGTCCTGGGCTGGGCTTGCTCTGGCCCTCCACCTCCACCTGGGCTCAACTCCTTGTTTCCAAGCTACTCTTGGTCTTGTGCCTTGTGGAGGGGCAGCAGAAACCCCCTCCTGGCACCTCCCTCCCAAATGAAGGGGCTCGGGAGTTTGGGAGCCTTCCTGACCCTTTGGCCAGAGATATTGCCCCACTTCAGGGTGACTCGCGTGACACAGTTATGAAAGTCGGATGGGGAGGAAATGCTGGAGCAATCTGGCCCCAAGTGAGCAAGAGCGAGGGAGGAAGAGCTGCTGGGGCAATCCTGCTGGGGAAGGGATGTGCCAACCCCGCAGTTCTTGGCTCCTGCTCAGCCCCTGCTGGGGTGGACAGGCTGACTGGCCCACGCACCCCCAGGATGATGCTCACAAGGCCAGGAGCAGATTGGGTTGGCTGTGTGTGCGTTAACCAATGTGAGGAAATCTTTAACCATCAAGTGGTTGCCGTTTGAATTGCGAAACAGCTGACCCAAAGAAATCCTGTTCCTTGTAAGGATCTGGCCACGGGTTCAAGGTGTGGGCCAGGACTGGCCACCCCCTGTTCAAAACTCACCTTAGCCACAACCTTGCTGCCCCCAGCTCTGATGGCCCACGGGCTTTGCTGGCTCTAAAGGGAGAGTAGACTGGAGTGGTTCTAATAGTAGTCATAGCAGCAGCAGGGACTCTCAGAATTATAGAGTTGGGTGGGGTCCCAAGGGTCATCTAGTCCAACCCTGTCATAGTCCCGTGCTGCTCAACCATGGCAGAGCTCAGTGGCAGGAGAGGCCAGCCGACCAGCCGAGTCTCAGGGGGTACTTGTCTGGAGGCAGAGTCTATATGCAAGGTTCAGTCCAGTCCTAAGGTCAGAAGTATCTCAGTTCATGTAGTCAGACAGTCCGGGGTCAAGAAAGCAGAGAGTCCAAGGTCACAAGAGGCAAGAAGCAGCAAGGTCTGGCCAGGAACGACAAATATTGTTTCCAGCAACTGACTGAGGCTGGAAACCCTACTGAAGAAAGCTGGAGCCAGCTGGTTCTCATCAGGAGCAAGAAGGCTGATCAGTGGCAGGTGGCGTCACTCTGCCTTCTGCTCCTTCAGGCTGCTGCTCAACAGGTGAAGCTGATTCCTGGCCCATGACAAAATCCCTGCAATGCAGGAATCACAACTAAAGCCTCCCCAATAGTTGGTGATCGAGTCTCTGCTTAAAACCCCCCAATGATGGAGCCCAGCACCTTCCAAGAGAGTCTGCTCCACTGTCCAACAGTTCTTACCCTCAGTGTGTTTTCTCCCAAGATTCCCATGTTTGTAGGCGATTTTGCCTGATAAGACACTTCTTTGCAAAGTGCCCCCCCCCCCAATAATGGATTTTTGTATGTTGTTTTCACCAATGCATGCACTTTTATGTACACTTGATTACTGTATGTGCATTTTAGTACACATTACTTGGCTGGAGAACTGCATTCCAAAATTGGGGGGGGGGGCGAATTTTAAAGGATAGCTGTGTTTGAATTCTTGCAAGGTTTGCTTCCCCTTTCAGTGGAAACTGAATCGAGTTTCTCCATCTACAGAGCTAGGGGGCTCCTGCAGGTGGGAGAGGCGGCTCCTGCTGCACCCAGATACTCCACTGGACTTTCCTGGGTGCTGCCAGGGCGGGTGGGGGAAGAAGGAAGTTTTTCTCAGTGGCAGCAGCAGGGCACACAAACAGCATTTCTGATGCACAAACAGTGTGTCTGAAGAAGTGTGCTTGCACACGAAAGCTCATACCAAGAACTAACTTAGTTGGTCTTAAAGGTGCTACTGGAAGGATTTTTTTTATTTTGAGCATTTCTGATGATGGTGAAATTTCAGCTCTGCTTGCTCACAGAAGGTGGCTGTTTGTGAGGGACGGATCTCTCTCTGCTGAGCCACAGTCAGGCCTCTGGCTGGCCCTTCCTCTTTTTCAGCCCAGCTGCTGGCCACATGTGGGGTACCTGAGAGCCTCTGCTGGTCTTGCTCCACTCTAGGTCATTTCATCCTCTTTTGAGCTGCCTGCCATCAGGAAGGTCTGGTCCAGAGGACATAACACATGTGGATTCTGAAATGATTTTGAAGACAACATCTCACACCAAAGCCTCCTGCCTTGAGATCACAGCGGATGGAAGCTTGGATAAGTACATAAGACAAACCTGCTGGATCAGGCCAATGGCTCATCTAGTCCAGCATCCATTTATTCATTGTCTTGCTCTCCCACCTCGTTTCTCCAAGAAGCTCAAGGTGATATATGTACCTGGTTCTCCCCTTTCTCATTTAATCCCCGCAACCCCATGAGGTTGTTTAGGCTGAGAAGCCCCCAAGGTCACAGAAAGCTTAATGGCCAACTGGGGATTCAAACCCTGGTCTCCCAGTCTGACGCTCCTAGTCTGACACTCTAACTAATATACCACACTGGTTCTCATTTCCCACTGGGGAAACTAAGAAATCTCTGCTCTGAGAAGAACTCTCAGGTAGACCAAATCTTTTGAGGTGCTTAAAAAAATCAGCCATGTGCTCCTCTTGCTGAAGCTTCTAGCATTGGAGCTGAGCACTTGGTCCCGGTGGCAAAAGAGCCAGCAGACCTCAGGCTCAGTACAAGGCTGGCCCTGAGACCGGTGTCAGCCGAGTGAGGCTGGGGTGTGCCTACGATGGTATTCCACGGGTAATTTAAAGACTTTTTTGAAATTGTGTTTTTTAAAGGATGTGACCAGTTTTGCAACTTCAATAATTTATCTGTAACTTGGAGAAATATTTTCTCTAAAAGTACTCGAACAATTAAAAAAAACCATCTGTGGCAAAAGGACAAAGAGCTAACGCTTCATGGGCAAGTGCTGAACATATGGCAACGTTTGTTGGAAACTGTGGGGAAAAGCTTTTCTGGCAAAGAACCTGTGGCCAATGTAACATAACCGATGTGACGTGACAATTCAAGCCACGTAAATGTTTCCAAAGCAAAACCCTGTGTATATGACACTTCACTCTGCAGTCACGGGTTGAAGGGGAGCATCAGGTCTACGTGGAAGTTGTAATGTGGAGAAACAGACCCTTTGCTTTAGCAACACCCTAATGATTTGTGACTTTTCAACCCAACGTTTATTATCGTTTACAGGGAAGACAAATGTCAAGGAAGTTCTCTTTCTCAAGAAGAAGAGAATTTCATACCAATAAATATTGTATTGTATCATTTGGCCAACCAATTTCCTTTTCAGTTTCCCAGTTTCAACAATGTCAGAGATGCCAGCTGAGACCAGCACTCCGGGACCGCTTTCTGCTTTTGGAGGACAATCAGTTTCCATTGGGACATTATTCCGTGTCTTGGTGCCGCTTGTTTTAAATTATGTGCCAAATTCATGTACACTTTATGTATGAGACAAGCTTCAACCTGCCATGGGGTTGTACTTGTCCTCTGAGGCAAGTTAAGAGACTTTTGGCTCCCAAAAGGATCTCTCGATCTAGAGTATCTCCAGCCTGTGGGGCAGCCTTGGCCCACCAGTCTTCCTCCATTGGGACCGTGAGGCCATTATTCTAAGCTTGTATGATCCTAATGCAACATTTCTTCTCAGTTCAGCAAGTTAGAAAGCAAATCTATCGGTACAAAAAGGGGTCATTAACCTATTCTCTAATTTCTTGGAGTGGTATCTAACTGAAGTTTAGAAAAAAAGAGAGAGAAATCCTGAGTCACATGTTGTTTTAATCAAATGTAAAATGCCATTTGGAAAACTGTTGCCAGATAATGAAACTAGAAAATTATCTTTAAAATGAGATAGAACACGTTAACAACGTGAAGATGAAAAAAGGGTTTGTAAGTTGAAATGTTAATGGAATTATCTAGTAGCTCAATTTATGCCTCAGTTTCCCTGCTGAAATTAAAAAAAAAATATAGGAAAGAGTTTTAGGACACACTTTCAGAGTTAAAGATCAACAGCAATTAGAATATACGGTGCAGTTGTTCACATGTCAGGATAATCTACCAATTTACCAGCTGAAATCACAGTAAAACACCTCAGGCTTTCTTGAGCATTTGAAGGCTGACTGGACAATGCCTCAAACTGAGATAAGCAACTCTTCATCAAGGATAATAAAATGTGAGGTAATAAAATGTTGTTTCTTCAGAATTTCAGGAAAGCAAGAAAAGGCTTGCTGCTGTTGCTACAGTCATCCCCAGTCACTGACAAACTCATGGACAGCAGGACCGACTCCCTTTCTCAATATCTTCTCCCTGAAGAGCTGGCTGGACCCACATAGCTAAAGTTGCCCCACGGCTGGTCGCTCCTGAGACTGCAGCTGGCTTCCTACGGCACAGAGGAGCCCCTGGCCAGAAAATTACTTGCTTCTCATCTTTGTGATGCGTCCAACAGTCTTGGCTCTGAAATGCCCCAGATTTCTGCCCCACGTGTCAACTGAGGAATAACCTCAACTTCAAAAACTCTCAGAGGCGGCACCACAATATCCCCACCCTTCACTCTGGGAAATGCAAACACTGACTGCGCCAAACTCCAACCATTCCAAAGACCATTTTGGGCAAAAGAAATCTCCGGTTAATTAAATCTATCAAATTGCTCCAACAGATGCCTGCTTGATTGCCATTTGTGCTTAACTGCTCAGTTGCCAAATACGTTTAAATTGGTCTTGGTGTAATTGACACATAACTGTTGCTTATTGCATACTTCCCCAAATGATTTCAGCAATCTCCTGCCAATTAGGGTCTGGGAAAACAGGTTCCTGTTGTCCGTGTGTAGCAGCCACAATGCCCGTGCCATGCTATTTTGCGTCCTAGGCAAGGCTAACTACACACACACTAGTTAACTTCAATTTTCATAACAGATGTCTTGTAGAAAAAAGGATAAGTGCAAAACTTGAAACTGCCTTGGTCTGACCGCATCTGGAATACTGTGTCCAGTTCTGGGCACCACAATTCAAGAAGGATGTCCACATGTGGTAGATATGTAAAATAGTTTAAAAGTATCGGGAAATGATATACAATGCTATATAACGATAATGATATATGATGAGATGAAAAAAAATGTTTAAAAACCTTTTCCCAAATACCCATTTCTTTTGGGAATGGTACATATTAGGGACGCTTGTGGTGCTGTGGGTTAAACCACAGAGCCTAGGACTTGCTGATCAAAAGGTCGGTGGTTCGAATCCCCACGACGGGGTGAGCTCCCGTTGCTCGGTCCCTGCTCCTGCCAACCTAGCAGTTCAAAAGCACATCAAAGTGCAAGTAAATAGGTACCACTCTGGCGGGAAGGTAAACGGCGTTTCCGTGCACTGCTCTGGTTCACCAGAAGCGGCTTAGTCATGCTGGCCACATGACCTGGAAGCTGTACACCGGCTCCCTCGGCCAATAAAGCGAGTTGAGTGCTGCAATGCCAGAGTCGGCCACGACTGGACCTAATGGTCAGGGGTCCCTCTACCTTTACATATTTATGTATGCTACTACAGCAGCTAGGATTTTGTTAGCTCAGAAATGGCAGGTGAGTGAGGTCCCAAATAAGGAGGGTTGGCAATTAAAAGTGATGGAATATGCAGTTAGCTGGTCTAACAAGTAAAATAAGAAAACAAGAACAAGTATACAAAGAGGAATGGAATTTTTTTGTGTAGTATCTGGAAAACAACTGTAAACATGTGAACAAGATAGTAGGATTAAGGTAAATTCAATAGTGTAACATATAACAAAGGAATAATAAAGGAATAAGGGTGTTAAATAGATATATGAGAATATGTGGGGTAGGTGGGAAAATTAAAGGAACCACGGAAGGGGAAGATGGGAAGTCGTAGATGATAAAGAAAATAAAAACTGTTGGTTCCATTTAATTATTTGACAAATGTAGATACTGCTTTATCAAGAACAAGATTGGGAAGCAGTGTATATAAAATATTCATTAAAAATAATAAAATCAAAAGATAAAATATAAATCAACCTAAAATTTATCAAAATACAAATAAAACCCATTTTGAAACAAACATCTGTAATACAATCACATGCTGTGGTACCTTGGGTTACAGGCGCTTCAGGTTACAGACTCTGCTAACCCAGAAATAGTACCTCGGGTTAAGAACTTTGCTTCAGGATGAGAAAAGAAATCGTGCTCTGGCGGCACGGCAGCAGCGGGAGGCCCCATTAGCTAAAGTGATGCTTCAGGTTAGGAACAGCTTCAGGTTAAGAACGGGCCTTTGGAATGAATTAAGTACTTAACCCAAGGTACCACTGTATTAGCATCTGGGAAAAGCAGTACAGCAAAGGTGCTTGCATAATGGCAACGATCAGGGTGTTTAAAAGACGGTTTAGGAGGCAGAGGCCAAACTGCAGGGAGGGCAGTTGCCTTTGTGTGCTCCCTGGGGGCACCTGGTTGGCCCCTCCTGGTTGCTGGCCCTGGACAGAAGGCGCTTTGGCCTCTGATTCAGGAGAGCTGGGCTTAGAACATGGTCAGCAAGAGGCTTCACAACACACTCCAGGGTGAAATGAGGCTGTGGCTGTCTCTCAATTCCTTGAAGATGTCATAAAAGCACCTGCTGGGTAACTGGCATTAGTGCTACAAGACGAAAACAGCAGGACGGTTTCGCTGGCAAAGCACCAGAAACAGTCACCAATCCCTAATACTAGAACACCAGTGGCTAAGTGTGCACCATCACCCCAGAAATCACAATGGACTGGCATTTGCATGAAGGAGGTGCAGGAAACTAAGACGAGCAGGAGGAATTGTGAGGTTCTCCAGAAAGGCAGAGCCAGCACTGAACTGAGGGGAAACAGGAGTTTTCTGGGTTCTCTTGGAGATGCCTGAAGCAGAGCTTCTAGGTTGAACAACAATGTGAGACAGGACCAGGAGAGACACACGGGATTAAGTGTAGAGAGGCAGTATATTAAAAGCTCCAAAAGAGATTCTTACGCTAATTCTGTTTAGTTTCGGAGCTTAAAAAAGGAATCTGGAAGAAAATACAAATCTATCAGGAAAATGAAGGCAAAGTAACAGGAAATTTGGCAGGTGTACTTCTGCCTACTCCTTGCTCCAGTCTGTGCATGTTTTTGTGTAACACGATCATGTCTGCCTTATTTTTTCTTCTTCCACAAACTCCTGAGCCTCCAAGGTTGCAGCCCATTTTCCTCCCAGGGGACTCACTCCATCCCCTTCATGCTTTTGCTGGCCCTTCCCTGAAACTTCCCCGGCTCTCTCCTTTTTGAGGTGGGGCGACCAGGACAGGACAGGCTTCCAAGCGGGTAAAGCTGCCTTGACAAGAGTCAAGTGGACCTCGGGGTTTGGCGGAAGCGCCCACCGAGCAAGTCAGCCATGCAGTGGAGCTGCTGGCCAAGCGGACGCGGGGTTTTGTTGCCTGGCCCCAAGGATCGCGTCCTCTGGATGGAGAGCAGCTGTGGGAGGGACTTGGATCCCCTTCGGGGGTGGAAGCCTGCAGACAAGGTGGCGAAGGGCTGAGGAGGGCCGGCCGAAGGGGCCGAGGGCCAAGCTGGCCAGCAGACGAAGCTCTGTGGGCCTCCTCGAGAGCAGGCCTTTCCGGGGACGGAGGGGGGACGGAGACACTGCTGGGCTCTAGCGCTTTGCCAGCCGGAGGTCCCGCCAGAGAGAGAATTATTTCACTATTAATATACTTCCACGTCATTGTATTTCAGTTCAACAATTACTTTGATAAAATGCATATTTTGTTATGTGCAAATGAGGTCCATAAATGACCACCTGGCATATATTCAACACAAAACACAGCAACCATTTGTTGGGGATGTTACGGTAAAATCTGGGTGCGGGGTTACTCTGCCACCCAGCTCGTCGGACTAAGTCCGCGGGTCCCTGCGGAAGAAGATGAGCTCAGCCGGAGACAGGAGCAAGTTGCAGGAGATCCGAGTTTATTGCGCAACAGGTTCAAGGCGAGATTGAACAGCGAGAAAGGGGTGACATGAACTTTTGAAATTTCCCTCCATGTCCCAGAATACAGTGCAAAATACATCCCAGTTACATCATGAATACATTAAGAAGAGGTTGGGTTACACAGATTACATCACGAATACATTAGGAAGAGGTTGGGTTACACCGGATTAACATATGGAGGAGGGAGGGGGGAATATGCAGAGCTGGAGATATGCGCAGGTAAGCACATCCTGAGAAGACAATGGTCCATGTATGCATAGTCTGTCACCTGGCATCGCCCGGAGGAAGGGCTTGGCAGAGCGATTTGACAGGATTAGGGTCTTGACACCTTGCTCGAGGGATTATGGAGGACAGGGGAGGTGTCATGGAGTCCTAGAGAAATTGAGCAAATTGGCACGTTGGTTTTCTATGAATTTGATAGATTTTAGTCCCTTTTGACATTGACAATTGGAAATAAATGGATATATTGTAGTGAAGAAGAAGAAGGTGAAGAAGACATGCCCGCCCCCCCCCTATCAGGGACAAGGGCCAGCTGGCCATAGCAAGGGCCCCCTTCCTTCCCTCCCTCCCTCCAGGAACCTCCCTCCGCCCCTTCCGCGCCCCCGTTCCCCGGGCGGGCGGCCAAGCGGAGGCGCCTCCCTCCCTCCCTCCCTCCCTCCCGGACTCCGCCCCCGCCGGTGCCGCGAGCCAGGGGCGCCCCCTTGTGGCCGCCAGGAGAGCGGCGCCGGAGGCAGCCCCCGTGTGGCGCCTGCGCAGTGCCGCGGGGAGCCGCGTGTCGGGCAGGCGAGCGGGGCGGGGCCGAGGCGCGTTTCCCGCGCAGCTGCGCTGAGGGAGCCAGGAGGAGGAGGAGGCCTCGGTCCCGCCATGGCTTCTCCGGCCAGGGCCCTCCGGCCGCGCCGCTCGGCCCCCGCGCCGTGAGTCCCCGAGGGCCGGCCGGCCGGGCGAGGGCGGGCGGGCGGGCGGCGTGGGGCCGGGCCGGGCCGGGCCGGGCTGAGCTCCCTCTCGGTCCGCAGGGCGACGGGCAGCGACGCCTCGGAGGACTCCGGCGACCGCGCCTTCGAGGACAGCCCTGGCGGCAAGGCCGGCAAGCCGCGGCCCCGCAAGGCGCAGGTAGGGAGGGCCGGAGGGAGGCCCCGGCGGGGTGGGGCGCCGCCAGGCCTGGCTGGGGCTCCCGGCTTCCTCGCCCTCTCTCTCCGTCCCCTCAGGCGGCGAGGCCAAGGGCGGCCCCCAAGGACCCTCTGCCGGCCCGCGCCGAGCCCAGCGGCGGCCTCTTCCAGGCGGTGAAGGCGGGCGGGAGCGCCGCGCAGGTGAGGGGCAGCCGAGGGAGCCGCGCGGAGAAGGCCCTGCTCTGGGCTGCCGTCGGGGCAGAGAGCGGGGAGGGAGGGCCCAGCCCGGAGAAGGCGCCCCCTCCTGCTCAACCCGAAGCTGCTGCTTGAGCTCCATGGGATGCGCCAGCAGCCGGCCCCAGGGGAGCTTTGGAAGGAGAGGGAAAGATGTGCCTCCACCCCTGTCCTATGTGCTGGAGTGGGAGAGCTGGCTTGGTGGGCTGCAGTGGAGCAAGGGTTGGCTTTTTGAAAGGAGACTTGGGGCAGGTGAGAGGGGCAGGGTTGGCTGGAGAAAGATAAGGAGCAGGGATATGCGGCGGGGGGGGGGGGGGGAGGCCTTAGGGGAAGGTGTCTTAGGGGAAACGCAAATCCTCTAGTATGCTTGTGCTCTTGTGGGTCTCGCATCTCTCTCTTGTTTCTATGTGCGTGTCCTTGCCCTGCTCCCTTTGCCTACTGCCATCCTCTGTCAACTGCCACAGTCTATAGTTGATGACTGGCTTGAGAGTTACAGGAAAGACAGGGAATCTGGGTTTCTGGAGCTGTTCAACTTCATTGTCCACTCCTGTGGTTGCAAAGGTGAGTTTAGAGTGGAGTGTTGTGCTTCTGCGTACTCTTGCAAAAGCTCTCCTGTGCTCCGTCCCCCTTCCAGTTGCATGCTTGCTCTGCAGTGATGTGAGGCTGGACGGGCGCTCTCTCCCTTCTCTTTCCCCTCCACGGCCCTGCAGGTGTAGTGACCCTGGAGATGCTGAGAGGCCTTCAGAACTCGGAGATCATCCAGCAGCTGACAGAATCATTTGATGAGGTGAGAACTAAGGAAGGGGATGTTTCTGGGGAGGTTCAATCCAAACAGTCGCCTTGGAGGGAGGGTGGCAGAGACAAATGGTGGACTCAGACAAATCTTTTCCTAGGGCTCAGCAGAGTACCCACTGTTGTTGAACACCCCAGTCTGGCGGCGGTTTCGGCAGGGGTTCTGTGAGCTGTTGGGAGTTCTTGTGCACCGAACACAACATGCTGTTCTCTATGATGAGTATTTGATGGGTAGCCTTGTCGCCCTGCTTACTGGCATGTCTGACTCCCAGGTGCGTGCTTTCCGCCACACAAGCACCTTGGCAGGTAGGAGAGTAGTCTGGGTTTGGGTGGGCAGATGCATCCCTTTCTGAGAGGAGCTGAGAAATGCCATGCTATGCTTCATCTTTTCCTGTAGCCATGAAACTAATGACAGGTTTGGTGCGTGTAGCTCTGAGTGTCTAACTCACTGAGATAGGGCCAGAGCTTGCTCACTATCAGCTCAGACCATGTGCTTAGAGCTATTTCACTATATTTTGTCACCCAAGATTTCTGCTGCATCTCCCACAGGGCGTGTTTTCAGAAAGACTGGTCCAGCGCACCACTAGTGAAATGCTCAGTTTATCTAACATTCAACCACAAAGGGGTTCCAGCCTAAACACCCTTTCCACATTTGCAGTCCTGTCCCATCTCCTGTCTTCGTTGTACTCCTATGAAATACAACTTGGACTCAGAAACCCCTCCAGGAGAAAGCGGAATGAGGAATAACCTCTGCTTTCTGGCCTCACCAGGCATCTTGGAAACCAGGGAGCCAGAGAGCAAGAAAATAAACTGGAAGGGGAGCATGATGCTCAAACCACATTTGGGGCGCCTGCAAATTACAGGGACAGGCAGGTGTTTTGCCTTAGGCAACCTCGGTCTTGCACAGATCAATTCCATTAATGATGGTAATTTGCAGCATAAGTAGTTTATGTATGAACCAGAACCACAACAAGGAGCATTGAGAAACTCTCATGCCAAGGGTTATCCCTCTGCAGCTTCTGTTTTCAGGGTTCTGTTATTCTCCTTCATTCTGCAATTTTTCTGGGGAAACTTAACTTTACTGCCAGCTTCCCAAAGGGAGAAGTTTTGTCTTTTTTCTGCTTTTGGTCCTACTTTGGTGTTACCCTCTGGACTGCCAATCCCAGCGTCATAACTGCAGGTGAGGGGGAGGCAGGTGCCCCAGTGAGGATTTTTCTTTTGAACATCACGAGAGCTGGAAGGCAAATCCTCAGAGATGCCCTTCCCCCAAAGCCATTGGGCCTCATTGAGAGGAAGGGGGAGAGGAGCTAACAAGGATTAGTCTTGGCCGTCTTCCTTCTTGCGCAGTCCCTGGGTTGGGGCTCGCCTCAGTGGGCTTGGGGCATTTCACCCCTGGCTTTTCTTCCTCTGCAGGCAAAGGCAGAGGTGAGAGTCTTGGACTGGGGCAGTGGGACACAGATCCATTGGGGCTCAGAGTGCCACGGAGGGGGTGGGGATGAGCCACCACGCATCTTTCCTTGGGGAGCTGCTCTGCCAGAGCTGCCCTGATGGAGGCCAGCACAGCCAAGGGGATCCAGTGGCGCTTCCCTGGCTGGGCCACCCACAGAGCAAATCTCCTTGCCACACCTGCCCAAGGCGGCTCATTGGGAAACTGCTGAACATGCAGGGGGCCAGCAGGACGCCTGAGCAAGAAAGAGAACCCCACTGCAGCCTGCCTGGCCCAGCTGCGGGTGGGGAACAGAACCGGGTGTGCTGGGGCACAGGTCTGCTTGCCTCAGCTGAAAAAGTGTGGGCGATTAGCAGCCAAACAAAACAAAAGCCTATTCTTGCTAGTTAGCATGAGAAGGGGCTAAGATCACAGAGCAGTACTGCTGACGGGCAGAGACTCAGACCATAGAAATACAATTAGTTAGAGAGGGCTCTCTCTGAGGCTTAGAATAAAAATTGCCAGCAGCACCTTAGAGACCATCTAAGTTTGTTCTGGGTAGAAGTTTTTGTGTGCATGTACAAACTTAGTTGGTCACTAAGGTGCTACTGGACAATTTTTTAACTTATTTTGACTGCGTCAGACCAACACGATTACCTACCTGAATCTGAGGGTTAGGGTTAGGTTGGCAGTCCAACCTAAAAAGTGCAGGTTCTTGCTAGCTAGCAGGAGAAGGGGCTAAGACTACAGCTGACTGCTAAGGACCAAGACCATCAAAATGCAATTGGTAGAGAGGACTCTGTGTGATGTCATTTCCCCTCCTCTCCTGGGGGCCTCCTGGTACTTCCTGCTCCTCTCTCTCCCTTTGGCCAGCCAAGAGGGCAGACGTTCCCTTTGCCTGCTCCACTGCAGGCAGATGCCAGAAACTGGTTATACAGCCAAGCTCGGCTCCCAAACGCCTCCGTTTTGGAACATTTTGGCTCCCAAACACCAAAAACCCAGAAATAACTGCTCCGGTATTTGAACAATTTTCAGAAGCCGAACAGCTTCTGTGGAGTTTTTTTCTTTTATCTCCATTGACTTTGCTGGCCACCCTTTGATCCTTGGTTGTTGAACGTTTCGGAAGTCAAACTGTCTTCCGGAATGGATTACGTTCGACAACCAAGGTTTGACTGTACTGTAAAGGTAAATATTGTTGGGGGATTGATCATTTGTTTTACAGACAAGTGAGTGAGTTTCTGTTCTGTATGTGATGCAACTTTCAGATGCTGGCCAGAAAAACCAGAATGGTTACACTGCTGCAATATAAGAATGAGATCATTGTCAGCTTGCAGCATCTGGAAAAATAGCCTTGAAAAACTGTGCTTTTTATTATTTTATTATTTCTTGAGTTTATATACCGCCCTATACAGTGGTGCCCCGCAAGACGAATGCCTCGCAAGACGGAAAACCCGCTAGACGAAAGGGTTTTCCGTTTTGGAGGTGCTTCGCAAAACGAATTTCCTATGTGCTTGCTTCGCAAGACGAAAATGTCTTGCGAGTTCCTGCGGGGTTTTTTTCCTCCCCCCCCCTTTTTCCCAAGCCGCTAAGCCGCTTATCAGCTGATCTTTAAGCCGCTTAACAGCTGATGCTAGGCCGCTTATCAGCTGATCTTTAAGCCGCTTATCAGCTGATCGTTAAGCCGCTTATCAGCTGATCTTTAAGCCGGCTAAGCCGCTAATACTGTAGCGCTAAGCCGCTAAACCTCTAATGGGCTTTCTTCGCAAGACGAAAAAACCCGCAAGACGAAGAGACTCGCGGAACGGATTCTTTTCGTCTTGCGAGGCACCACTGTACCTGGAGTTTCTCCTTAGACTACTGCTGTGTGCCATAGTATGCTAAGTGAGATGTTCCACTGTTGGGACCAGCAGCCATAAATGGACTTTCTGTATATATTTCAACAATTACGCTTAATACGGGCAATAAAGAGCTTATTGCTTGGACTGCTCTTGCGTCTTGAGCTGTTTATCCATCAGGGCAAATCCGCTTGCAAAATCTCAGAGGTATTTTGCCTGCATAATTTTTACTCCTGGCATTGCTGTGAACCAATGCATGATAATAAGTAAATTATATTTTAAACTTACTTCCCAGGTTGTTGACTTTGTTAATCAGGGTAAGAAAGGGAGAGTCAGTTGAGTTGATAGCTGGACTTGCTCAAAACAAGGTTTCATAGCCTAATCCCTGTGCTTTTAATGTTGCAGCCAAGGATGGGACCCCCCCCCCTTTGGTGTCCTCTGCTCTGGGCTGTTATTGGGGATCCACGGATTACACACACATGAAGGAGATGGATGGTTGGTGAAGGAATGGCCGCTACTGCTTCAACCATGACGGTCCCTGGCAGGGCTTCGCTGCCCCACAGGGGACTTTCCTTGCCAGGTTCCAGCGCCCCCTTCCTGCATAGAGGCTGGAATCCCCCCCCCCCCCGAGTCCTGTTGATTGCATGGGGGCTGCTTTTCATCTCCTGTTTCTGCCGCTGGGTCGGCAGGCCGTGGTGTCCCAAGAGTCAAAATGTCATAGAATCAGAGAGCCACAGAGTTGGGAGAGACCAAAGGGGTTAAGGTCTCACAGCTAATGTGTCGGGTTTTGGGGGGTTCTCAAAGGCACGCACCAGCCAGAAGAAGAGGACGTCACACAGTGGAGATATAAGAAGAAAACTTGTATTAAAATGCACATGAAAACAATGGGGCTGAGGCCCCGCTGTGCTCAGGCTCCCCATTCCACTGCTTGGCTCCATCCTCCTGGCAGGCTGCTACATGGCTAGTCATGCTCAGGCAGAGACATTAATGGGCTCAAAGGCTTTGATGTCTTGAAATTTGTCACAGGAGAAATTAACCAGCAGCTGCTTCGTCCCACTCTTGCTGGGCTTGACCTCGAACTCGAGGCGGGTGCTCTGCTTGGCCTGCAGGGGTGGCGCGCTGCAAACAAGGAGCAAAAGGAGCCAGTCAGCTGGTGCTCAGGAGGAGCTGTGGGCCTGGCATGAGGGCTGCCTGGCCCTCCTCTGCCCTTCAGGACTCCAGGGCTAGCTCCTGCAGCAGCAGCCGCCAAGCCAGAGGCTCTCCCAGGCCCTGCCCACCAGGCAGGGTCTCCCTCTCGCTGCTGGGTTCCCATGCGCAGGCCAGGCTGCTGCTTCATTTGCTTTTCACTACTAATTAGATCAGGCACAATAACTCTGAGTTGGGGGGGGGGAACAGTGGCAGAAGCAGGTGCTTCCCCTGCAGAAGGACCCACGGCTGGGAGGGCAGCTGCCAAAGGGACCAGAGCAGGGGGGTTGGGGCTAACGGGGTCCAGGTTGGACATGCCATGATCATTCAGGTGGACCAGAAGGTACAGCCTGAGGTGCAGCCAGTGGGGGGACTCTGAGCCTGGAGAAACGATGGATGGCTGAGCATGATGGACCCACTCGGGGGGCGGGCAGTGGGTGCTGAGCAGTCTCCCATTACCCCTCACCTCCCTCTCAGACCACCCTCGGAAGAGCAGCTCTGGACGGCCCCTCCCTCGCCCCATCACCTTGTGGCAGTGGCAGCAGATGGCAGGAAGGGTATTTGGGGGGGCGTATGCCTGGGAATTTATCCTTCTTCTGATTTGAGGGTCAAACTAAATGTTCCCCAGTTAAGCAGCTCAGGCTGAAGGTAGCCATGAGCTCCCACATCCACGCCAGCCAGGTGAGGAGCCAGCCTGGGCCCAGCTGAGCACACAAGTGGCTTGTGGGACCTTCAGTTTGGAGCACGGGTCCCTCTCCCCACAAAATACTTCCACATCCCATCAAAGCTTGCTCATTAGGAAGCAGGGACCCAGTGTCCCAATTCCTCTCTAGAAGGGTCCTCCTTGAAGTCTTTCTTCTAAGATCACTTTTCTTCCTCAGAGTAGTTTGTCCCCATTGGCTGCCCAGCCTCCTCCTGACTTTGGATGTGCCAAAGAAACAGCAGCCCAGCTCTGCCTTTGCTAGTTCCTGGCTGGAGTATTGAAAGGCAGTGGGGACACCCAGCCCCAGCCCCACACAGCTGCCACCAGGTGGGGTGAGTGACAGCACCAGTGCTAAGCACTGCCTGGGGTGGTTGGCAAGCCGGGGGGGTTACAGATGAGCAGTTTGAGCAGTGGGGTGCTGGGGGCAAACATTTCTAAAGGGTGGCTGAAACTCATGTCTGCAGCAGAGGCTGCCTGTGCACAGCTCTCAATCTCTCTCTCTCTCTCTCTCTCTCTCTCTCTCACACACACACACACACACACACACACACTCACGATTCCCTGAAGCAATTTCTCAACTATTAAAAGACACCTCTGAAGCAAAAGGGGCCCCAGCCTCTGTCACTGACAATTCCTGGTACACATAGAAAAGTTGCCTTGGAAGGTGATAGAAAAATGGGCTGTGACTCTTTTGGGTAGTGAGCAAAGGAAGCCCCACATGGCCAGGAAGACACAGGAGTCCCTTCTGGGCACCCCTTTCCAGACCCCCCACCCGGGAGACTGGAGCCCCGACTTTGCCTGCTCTGGAAGTGCAGCTGAGGAACTGGGAGGTGGGAGCACCACAAGGGAGCACCCCAGCAGCCACCCCCAGTCCTGGGGAGGGGACACGGCACCCCCCCTGTCTGGATGTCCCAGGCACTTACTCCAGCTTGAGCTTCTCTGCCAGCAAGTCACTGCCCTCTGCCTGCAGCACACAGTCCTTCACTTCTTCATTGAGAGGGTTGGTGAAGACCACCTCCACCTTCAGCGGCTGGTCCACTTTCGCCTGTCCCAGCACCTGCCCAGAGAAAAGCCCCCATTGAGTAGGAGGGCCACTCCCCAGGCCTCCCAGGGGGCAAAGCCAGGAGGGCACAGGCCTCCAAAGGCATGCCTGGGAGGGCCACGCACTGCCCAGCAAGCAGAGAGAGAAACTTGAGAGGCAATTCTGTGGGCATCAAGGCAGGGAGGCACTCGGGAGCCTCTCCTGGGCACAGAGGCAGCTGAGGAAGGCTTACTTTCAAGGTGACGGAGGGGTTGCTCAGCGTGATGTCTCCCACCACGGCTGTGGTTCCCTCTGAGAGTTGGCACAAGGCTGTGGCTCGAATCATGTTGTCTGGCGTCAGGTGTTGCTGGTACTCAGCGTATGAGATCTTGAGAGGAAACTTTTTCTCTGAAAGTGACAAGTAACCAAAGGGCCTTCCATGAGATGTGGGTCACGCAAGCCGGCAGGGGCAGACTTTGGTCTTCCATAGTTCAGCAGCACCCATGGGAGACCTAATTTGGCACCCTGCCTCATGCACATGCACTGCATCATAGTTGCAACACCTTGTGGCTCAGCGGCCGGTGCAGAGGAACCTCTCGGATGCCAGGAAGAACCCCAAAACGTTGCCCTTTCTTCAGGGGAAGGTGAGTCCCATAGCCCTTGGTGGAGAACAGTCAGGGGCTGCCAAGGCAGGAACTTGGCTAGCTGGGGGCAGATATGGGGAGCAATGATCCCCCTCTTCCGTGTCCCTTGCCCCCAACATTGCCCATGGGTGCAAAAAGAGGAGCCCCCCATCTCTTGGGGTAGAGCAAGTGGAAAAAGGGGCAGGCCAAGAACAGAGGTCAGCACACACCAGCAGTGGAAGTTCCTTGCACCCCAAGATCTGAGGAGGTCGCTGGAACTCGCCATCCCCCACCCCAGCAAGCCAAGAGGGAGACCTATGAGAGGTGCCTCTGCCACCACCCCCACGTGAGTGGGGCTTCTCCAGAAGGCCCGACTGTGGCTTGTGGGCAAAGGAGGAGGAAGAGGGGGCATTGGAGGCTGCCCCCTTGCTGTGGGGAGCCCACAAAAGGCTTACCTTCTTGCGGGCCCAGAGTCACTGCGAGAGAGTCCTTCCAGACTTCATGGATGGGCTTCCCATTGTAGACGATGGACCAGGCGGTCATCTTGGCCGTCAGGCTCCTGGCCTTGGAGGCAAGGTTCTTCAGGGTGAAGACCAAGTCAACATCCTGACCAACCTTTGGCTCAGGGCTCTTGGACTTCAGAGTCCCTGAGAGGTTTGGGTTCACAGCTTCCGGACCCTTGGCAGATATGGCATTGAACGTGTTCAGGTTCAGCTTCTCACTGGCCTTTTTGAAGACGGCTCTTTCCTTCTCTGAGCCTGGAAGAGAAACAGCAGGTGGCAAAGCCCAGCGGGGCTGTTAGGCCCCAGTGCAGGAGCCATAGGGACCAGCAGTTGCATGAAGGGCACCTTCCCTCTCCTTCCCCAGGCCAGGGGCTCTTGGGGCCTCAGCCTCGCAGCCATCCTAGCAGTGCAAGGCCTGGTGGCACAGAAGAGCTGGGGTCCTGAGGGCTGGCAGGCAGACCATGGGGCTCTTTGCTCAGGCCTAGCTTGGGTGTGGCGCATGGACTGAAAATCTTTGCCTGCCCTCCCTCCCACTCATTGGTGGGCAATACCACCCATGTTCCGCCCTCCCTGCCCTGGCCAATCTGCTGACAGGGCGCCCAAAGTAGCTTCTGGGAAATGCTCTGAGAAACACCTGAGCCTCCATGGGTGTAGCCAAGGGGCAGCAGGGGAGCATCTCTCCCCCCCCCCATCAAGTAAATCCATAAAAATATTTAACTGAGGTTCTGCCCCCAACAAAAATACTGGCTCCACCCATGTGAGCCTCCCTCTGCTTTGCTCTCCTGATGGGCCAGTCTTGTCCTCACAACTTGGGTAAGTGCTCATTTCCTTGGCAATAATCCAGATCCCTCAACATTTCCAGTTTCTGTCTCAATTTGCATGCCTTACCTTCTGGGTATTTATAATTGTTGGTGACATCCTGGCGGGCATAGCTGCCCACGGCCTTGGTGCTTATGTTCCGGCCAATCGTCTTGGTCTCAGAGTAGACCTTTGTTTTCTTTCTCGTGTTCGTGTCATACATCCAGGTGACGCGGTCGGCATTGACCTCTGCATAGACGAACGGGCAATCGTAGTTCAGGTCGACGTCTCCTTCCTTGATGGCCGTCAGCGAAGCTGGACCGCACTGGAAGATGCCTGCAGGAAGGAAAGGGAGGGAGAACCAGTGGGCATTCTGCGCCTCAAGGTCACATGCAAGAAAACAGTTTGGGAGGGGGCAAACAAAACCCCAGCTAGCAGATACATTTAAAACAAAATGAAAAGCATCCAAAATAAACTTTCATAGCAAAGACCCACTAAGTCAGCTGGGAAAGCCCGTCAGAACAAAAATGTCTTCAGCTGCTTCCAGAAAGTGCAGATCATGGCTGCCTGTCATATCTCAACAGGGATGCTGCTCCACAGAAGAAGGGCAGCCACACTCAAAGCCCTCTTCTTGACAGGTCAGCTGCTTTTGGTGAGAGCCATTGTCGTCTAGGCATTGTGAGTTTGGGAGTGAGAGAAGGGGCAGAGAGAGAGGCAGGGGAGAGTTTTTTAAACTTGCAGGAGAAACCTCCTGCCAGCTGCAGCCACCTACTGGGCAGCCAGTGCCAGATTTACATAGCTTGGGCCCCCGGAAAAAAAATTAAAGGAAAAAAACAACCTGGATGTACATTTCCAAAATATAAGATAAAAAACAAATAAAATAAAACCTACATACAGCAACAGTGTTTTGTGTTGTGTATGGACCTATTAAAACTAATCAATTTTATGTATATTGGTAATTCAAAATTATTTTGATGTGAATGGACAATTTGTTGTTGACAAAGGACAGCTGGGCATATAAAGGGCCCCATTCCCTTCTGGAACTTAGGGCCTCATCAAACCTAAATCCGGCCCTGTGGGCAGCAAAGGGATAAGATGGTCTCTCTTGCAAGGAACCTGGTCCCAAGCTGTATAGGGACCATATGTGTAAGTACCAAGGCCTTGAACTTGGCCCGAGAGCAGAATGGCAGCTGGTGCAAATTCCAAATGTTGCTGCTGGTTGGTCCCTACAATCAACCTTGGTGTTCTGCCCTCCACAAAATCTTTCCTGTCAAAAAATACATATTATTGTACACGGCACTCCAGCAGGTTTCATAATATGATGGGCAAAAGGTCCCCCTGCTTAAATTTCTTTAAAAATTAATTCCATTTTTCATTCATTTTCCTTCTGTCATTGACTGCTCCCACAAATCCCCCACCAGGATGACATTGCAGCAAAAGGTTTTGTTCGCCCCTTTGCCAGGCTCCCTAAAATCGGTACATATGAAACAAAACTATCAACATTTAATAGTGAATGATACAAAATTATATTTAAAAAGAGAATAGCTGGTGGGAAACCTTGAGAATCACTGTTCCTATAGCATTGACTCTTCCAGAAACACTGGGGGAAGAAAAATTGTGACTCCCCCCCCCCCTTTTTAGACAACAAAGGCAAGCTTCCCTAAAACGAGAGCCCCTGGACCTCTTTGTCTGACCTTTGGCAGGTTTCTTAGCCAAGGGCGGCTCCCAGTCTCAGGTTCCCAGTTGCCCACATAAGACTGGGAGAGGAAGGGGGCTTCTCCCCACCTGCCCCAAATGCCAACGGCAGCCCCTGAGGAGGGGCCACTGCCCTTCACAGAGACATCCTCCTCTCAGGAGGGGATGCCTCTTATTCCAATTCTGCCACAAAATAAACAAGCAACCTTCTTTTGCTCCCGTGAGAAAAATAGCCCTTAAAGGTCTTGTGGGATGTACAACATTCCTTGTAATGCTAGAGTGGACATGCAAGGGAATGTTTGGTCCAGCCAGTTGAAACTTCCTGTTCCTCCTGGCCTGGAGCATCCTTCCTCTTGCATGTGACCAGAGGTGGGCATGACCTCACCTGTCCAGGTAACAAAAGGACGAGTCATGCAGCACTCCCTCCCTTTTTTTCTTTCTCCTTTTGTCTGCTTCCAGCTAGGACTGCTCTGTTGGCTTTCAGCCAACAGCAGCACAGGGATATGGGGTAAATCCACATGTTGCTATTTGTAACTTTAAGTCTTTAAGCCTTCAGGACTGATACTGTGCACTGCCTGAAAGTGAGTAAACTTACTTTTTGTTGACTATGAAGAGGATTGTGGTGTCTTTATTCTTTTAAGAGGGATTTAAAAGGGGATCTTACCAGGAACATACAATTCACTCTGAGGCAGATTGAATTGCATAATAGTAAGAGGTTCTAACGAGCCTGCAACCAGTTTCTGCTGTGCATGAGAAGGGGAACGTAACTCTGCTACATAAGAAACTTGCTAGCGCATGTTAGGAAGATTATTAATACAAAATATATCCTCTCCTGCCACCCTGAACATTCCCACAGGTCCCTTGGATGAAACTCCCCTGGACGAATCCACATGAAGCTTGGCAGGCTTTGGATTCCACTCTGGAGGAGATCCTTTGCCTGCAAATGTCATCCACCTCTGCAAAAATGCAGGTGGGGAATTATTGCTGATTTTAGATTTCCCATTATATAGTCAAGGGGTAGGGGACAGAGCTTGGGATTTAGCAGATCAGAATTGGTCCCAAATAGTGAATTGAACTGGAACAACACAGAGCCTTGGGGTCGCTTCCAACACTACAGTTCTTTGATTCTGCTGCCCGCCACTTAGCCCCTCACCAAACCTGGACATTTCTGCCATGGGGAACAGTGTGGCAAGAAGGCAAAGCACAAATCAGCCCCCCCCCCCCAGTTCTCACCTGTGCTCCTCTCCTGGGGAGTTGCATCCAGAATTTGCCACCCATTGAACTGGGAGCCAAGGTCCGGCCGGACAAACCAACCTTCATTCCAGACATGGAAGTACCTGGGCCAGAGAATAAACAAGCCTGATGTGAAGGTTTGCAGTGAGATGAGGGCAGATTGTGGCTTCCACCACGGCAACTTCCTCCTGCCAAGGGAGCCAAGGAAAGGACCAAGAGATCCCTTTCACCCACCCACCCAGGGCCCTGCCTCTCTGTGCAGAAATGCAACTGATGCTGGTGAGGTGGGGGGAAGAGTCAGGCTGAGTTACCAGACTTTTTCGGAGCCAATGTTCAGAGGGTTCCCAAAGCTGTCAAGGTACTCATCCACAGTCAGGCTTCCGTCGGTGTCGTGGGCAGAATTGAAATTGGAGATCATGCGTGCTGCAATTCCCAGGCATCGGAGGACTGAGAGGGAATGAGAGAGAAAATATGAACTTTGTGAGGCTGTTCCTCAGGGGCAGAGGCAATGGCTGCAGAATACTCTTGGTTGAAACATCAACTTCTCAGGCAGGTGCTCTTGGCTCTGTGGCCTGTGAGCACTCCTTGGGAGATGTTGCCATTGACCCTGTGGGCTGGCGCAAGAGTAAGCATGGAAAGGGGAGCGGTCACTGGAAGGAAGTAGAGCAGTGGCTGCCATTCCCACTCAGGAGTCTCCTGTGACGAGGACGGTCTAAGGTGCTGGGTGCGAGAGGCAGGTGCAAAGTTGAAACTTCATCCCTAGATAGATGGCTGCCCCATGCCCCATTGCCCTCTTTGTCAGGGCCAGCACTTTTTCTGCCTCCTCACACATCTGAAAATGCCAGGGGGACCCAACAGAGCGTATCAGACTACCGAGACCACCAGCCCGGAAAGAGCCCCACCAGGGGAGTTTGCCGATCCAGAGAGGGTGACGCTTTTCTCCCCAGTCACAACACACACAAACATACCCAGCCTAGTTCCATGCCCAGGATCCCAGGCAGAAAGGGCCACAAGTCTGAATCAAAGCTCAGACCAGAAGCACAAGTGCCGGTCGCTCTGAGCCATGAGGAAGAAGGGGAGCCGTGGAGCAAAGGGCTCTCTGGATCCAGCTATGGCTCCTTCTCCTTACTTCCGGATTTACTGGTGCAGCACATCCTTCTGTCCTGCTCCTAGGCCTGTGTGGGATGGTGACCCCTGGACTGGACATTTCACTTGCCACAATTACATCAAATGATAGGGACATAATGAAATGTTGAAGCAGAAAGGCATGGAATCATGGAGCTGGAAGGGACCCCAAGGGATCTTTCTTGTGCAACCCCCTGCAATGCAGGAATCTCAGCTCAAACATCCCTGACAGATGGCCATCCAACCTCTGCTTAGAAACCTCCAAGGAAGGAGAGTCCAGAACCTCCTTATAAAAAGTAAACACTTGTTTGACCTCAGTTATTTGACACAGAGGGGGATACCAACAGATATAGTCCAAAAGGCACACAGGGAGTTCTGCATGTATGGGAGAAATTTAAAAAGCAAGTGGTCCTCACTGACTGGGTGCAAAAAGATATTGTCATCCGGAGGAGCCCTGGCTGCCTATATAAAACACTATAGCGCCCCCCCCTTACCTGAGAGTAAGGCCCACTGAACTCAGTGCAGCTTTCTTCTGAGTAGATCATTCTTTACTAGATGCAAGTCAGCTGCACCAAATGACCCCGTTCAGCTAGGCCCTGCGCCTTGCAAAGCTGAGCAGACGCTGCCAACAGACCTTGTGCCCCTTGGCAACATCTGAAGACCCTGATCTACCTGATCCAGTGCTGGGTGGACTGGGCCCTGTGCTTTGCAGAGTCAGGCCCAGGCTGCCACTGGGCCCAGCACTGGTGGCAGCTACAAGCAGCTCTGGTTCGCCCAGCCCTACCCATTGCCACCCCACCTGACCTGGGGGTTCTGGATCGGTAGCTCTACTGGTCAAAATAGGAGCATCAGCAATCGCCCTCTCCTATCAGAAACATCCCAGGACTGCTCCAAGAAAACACATGTGGCAAAAAGGAGTGCTAGGCCCTGGTGGGCCTCCCCCTTACCCACTTGCCATTGACCAAGCGGATAGCTAGCTAATCAGGATTCTATATGTGCCTATTTTTCTTCCCTTCTCACTTCCCTCTGAGGCCCCCTAGCCTCGTGCTATGCCCCCCCCCCCATTTATGTGATTTTCACCTGTGACCCCCTTGGAATATCCTTAGAATATCCCCTTGGAATATTCTAGAGAATTTTCTGTGACCCCTTGGTTGTGGAGGTTTGTTGTCAAAATAACAATGCATTATTGAGGTTGAGTAACTCTAGAGACTAGGGACGCGGGTGGCGCTGTGGGTTAAACCACAGAGCCTAGGGCTTGCTGATCTGAAGGTCACAGTGAAGCGGCTTAGTCATGCTGGCCACATGACCCGGAAGCTGTACGCCGGCTCCCTTGGCCAATAAAGCGAGATGAGCGCTGCAACCCCAGAGTCGTCCGTGACTGGACCTAATGGTCAGGGGTCCCTTTACCTTTACCCTTAACTCTAGAGACTAACAACCACAGTGCTGCAAATTTCTGGTTAGACAGATTGCAAAGAAAAGCAATGTAATTTGCAGACACAGAGCTCTGTTTGACAGCACTTCCCTTGAGTTCTCTAGCAGGAAAAAGACAAAGGGATTTAATTTTTTCTACTTCCTCCTGCTTCAGAACTCATTATCCTTTCCGCCATGCTTCTGAGGCAGATGGATGTCTGTCTGGTCTCTCCTCCAGTGGAGATTCCATTTTTGACCTCAACTATGCATTGTAATCTAGAAGCAGAATTTGCCTGTTTGTAACTGCTGGAATCAAGTGCAAGACTTTATGTAAGTACTATTTTACATGTGATTCTTTTATTAAGAGGGAGAAAGGGGGAAATCGTATATCCTATCCTTCCCACAAAATCCATCCAGCAATGGTTCCCTGGGGACTCTAATGTTCTGGAGGTGGTGGGGGCAGCAGCAGAGAAGCTGCTTGCAGCAAAAGGCATTGGCACCCATTGCACTCAGCCATCCGTTTTGCCCAGACGAAATGCTTGCTGCATGCCTGTCACCTGTGGTTTGGCTGCTGACCAGAGGCAGCAGAGCCTGCCATGAAAACCCACAGCTGGTGCTTGAGCTAATTCCTCACCCCAGTGGCTTGGTGGTGCATGCCAGTGTTTCAGGCAGACCTACCTGTAGTCAGCACTCCAGCAAAGACCCAGCACTGCCCATACAGGACAGGTCTATATCCCGAGTCCTTCCATTTTCTCAAGATGTCCACACTTCCATTCCAGCTGCTTGGATTCTCCCCACCACTGTAATTCCCACTCCAGTTTCCTTGCAGGACTCCTCTGTCGTCATTGCTGTTGACCTGCAGTGGGGGAGGGGGGAGTCGAGAGAGGCCAATGAGCTGCTCCCCCTTTTTTGCACAGGCCGGATTGGACCAGGGAGCAGCAGGAAGGGAGTAGCGGGCTGCCTGCCTGCCTGCCTTCCCCTTTCCTCCCATGATCCCACCTCCACATCCTTTTGCAAAGTTAATAGAATCATAAAATTGTAGGCAGGCAGGTGAGAGCCCCCTCGTGGCTCCTCTCAGGGACGCTCGCTCCTATCCATGGGGTGGGTGGGAGGCTGGCTCGTGCTGGGCTTTCCTTACCATGGCGCTGAGCACCCGCCCAACGTATTTGGGGTCATTTCGTCTGCGCACGTCAGCAGTTGGGTCCTTGCGGTAGCTCAAGCTCCGGTCTAGGATGTCAAGGCAGATGTCCAAAATGCCCTCTTGAAACTGAACACAGAGAGGAAGACAAATGAAATGGTTCTTCATCCTGTGGCAGCATCACCCAGTGCTACACACAAAACCTGGAGCTCCCCCTGCGTTTTGAGCGACTCCAACTATGAACTGGTTGAAGGAAGAGAGCAGGTACTATTTGTTCCTTCCTCTGCAGGAGAGGAGGGGAAATGATATCACACAGAGCCCTCTCTACCAATTGCATTTCTATGGTCTGAGTCAGCCTCTCATCAATACAGTTCTGTGGATTTAGCACCTTCTCATGTGTTGGGGGAATTACTGGCTTGTTTTGCTTTTGATTTTCTTACTTATTTTGTATTTTTCTGTATTTTTATGTTGTGAACTGTGATCTTTGGAAGAAGGCTGACATACAAACTTAATAAAATAAATAATTAATATAAATATGTGCTTGTGAGGTTTGGCTGCTAATCTCTCACAAGGCCTGGGTGGGCGAGAGGGGCCCACAGTGGCTCCGAAGGTTTCCTGCCCCTCTCCCTCCCTTGGGAAGAGGCTTGGGAGTAACCCAGACTGTCCCAGAGAATGTTCAGCTTGTTAAGACGACCCAGGCCAGGGGCTCCTCCTTCTCCCTCTCCCCCCTTCCCGGGATTGCCATATGTCCTCTTTTTCATGGGTAGAGCCATCATCTCCCCCCAAAAAACTAAGTTTTGGGTCTTTGGGGGGATTTTTACAGCATTTTCCTCAAAAAGTGCCCTAAGTTGCCATACTTCCGGAGTTTTCTGGACATTTCGCCAATTTGGCGAAAAATCCTCCCAGACACCGTTTTGACAGCCCGATTCACGGACGTGTCTGGGGGAAAACCGAGACGTATGGCAGCCCTATCATGGTGATCCATAGCAGTGGCGTAGCGTGGGTTGTCAGCACCCGGGGCAAGGCAAGTAATTTGCGCCCCCTAACCTGTGGATTTGCGCTCCCTAACCCTAACCCCCAGATGTTGCGCCCGGTGCATCCGGCCCCCCTGCACCCCCCACGCTAGGCCACTGATCCATAGCTAAAAGCAGAAGTCGACAAATGTGTCCTGTTCTTTGCTCTTCAAAATATGGCAACCCGAAGACCCCCAGGGACCGTCCAGCCAGCCTAGGAAGTGCGCTCTGGTCGCGGGGGAGGAGACACGAGGCATTGCCATCTACACCTGGAATTGAGGAGGAGCTGGAAAGGTCCTTTGGTTTCACACCCAGGACCCATTTTCTCTCTCTTCTTTTGAGAAAGGGGGGGCGGGATTTGGAGGGCGCGCGTGTGCGCGTAGCTGAGCTCCAGTTGCTCTGGGCATTTCTGGACGGGGCCGGTAGCGTCTCTCCTAACCCCTCCCCACCCCGGGCTCCAGCCCCCGCCCAAAGGCTTCCCCCTACCTGGCCGAAGTTCCACCCGACGCTGGAGATGCGGGACGCGCTGCCCACGAAGACGACGCCGAACTCGGAGAGGACGTATTCCTTGCGCTCCGCGTCGTTGCCCATGAAGACGTCGTCTCCTGCGAGCGAAAGAACCGGCCGGTGCTGAGGGGCCATTTGGGTGGGGAAGAACTAGGAATCCCCAATACCTCCTTGGGACGCCCCCAGCCCTCCTCCCCGTAGCTGCAGGTGGCCCGTCCTGTCCCTGTGCGCCTTGGGGGCAGGAAGCCCCCCGGCGCCACCCTGAGGCCGCTTCGTGCAGCTGGAAGCACCTAGCCGGGAGGAGGAGGAGGAGGAGTCTCGGGTCCCCAGAAGAAAAGGCCGGGGGCCGAGGGGGGCAGTCGTCGGGGGGGGGACGGACGGTGCGGTGGGTTCGGGGGCATCAGTCGCCTGGGGGCCGTGTGTTTTGGATTTGTTTTCGCTCTTGTTTTTATTAAGTATTTCGTGTTTCTTATATTTTTATGTTGTGAACCACCTTGAGATCTACGGATGAAGGGCGGCATACAAATTTAATAAATAACTAAATACCTGTCGCCCAGGGGTTAAAGAGCAGCACGAAGGTGCCGAGGTGGGAGGCGCCGGCGTTCGTTTTGATCCCCAGCCGGTAGCGCCCGATGGCGGCACTCGCAGGGCTGGAAATGGCGATGTTCAGGGAGCCCGAAGCCGCCGGAGAGTCCTGGACGGCGCCCCAGGAGCCGCCGCTGGGTGCGGCGCTGGAGATGCCAAAAGCCACGCGGGTCTTCTCGTGCAGGGCAGAGGTCGATCCTGGCAGCAGGAGGAAGGCGGTGAGCTTTGGGCATAGTGGAGGTCACATCTTGGGCAGCCCGCCCTCCGGGGTGGGGGCCTTTACGCCAAGTGGCCCCCTCGGCATGGAGAGCCAAGGAGTCACCCAGCTGGACTCTGCATTTCGGTGGCGGCTTACCTGTTTCGACGGCGAACGTGAGGCTGCCTGGAGCTGGCGCTGCTCCGCCGAAGGCCAGAGAGATATAGAAAAGTTGTGCCCGTCGCACCACCAGCTCGGTGCCGGGGTACTGCTCGGTGTGGTGCGCGCTGCCATTGGCCTTCCGCTTCCAGTCAATCTTCGGCACAGCTGCAAAAGCGGGGACAAGACCACGAAGGTTGAGGCAGAGAGGCTCGCCTGCGCCTTTCCGAAACAGGTCATGCCCTCGCAGCGACCCAGAAGGCACCCTTCAGTCACAGGGCGCTCCTTTCCCTGAAGACCAAGAGCCAAGGGACCGCCTTTCCTAGCGCCCCTTTCCCTCAGACCGGCTGGAGAAACGCGCGTGAAACGGAGCTCTTGATGCTCGACTTCATCGCATTTGACACCAATGCAAATACTGTAGATCTCCCGTGCGAGAGGAGGAGGAGGAGGAGATCTGTGGCAGCTGCGGAGTTGTGGGCAGGGCAGACCCTCCACGTGGCGCTGCGGCACTTCGGCAAGAGCAGCCGCTGCGGAGCAGGGCAGCGCAAGGGCACCAGCCCGCCTGTCCCGGCCTGGCGCCAGCTGAGCTCAGTCGCTTTCTGCGGATTCACGCGTGTTGGGTTGCGTATACAGAACAGAAACCGCCGTCTCCGGTGCCAAAGTATTTAGTCAAGGGATGGATTGTGACTAAGCAAAAACCACTCACGAATCTGAGGGCTCAGCAGCACTTGCTCTCTTAGCGCCTGGGACGGGACCGGGCGGGCAAGCAGTTCATCGGGGAAGGAGGGGAGGGGGGCACTCGCCCAGACTCTCGCCATGGCAGCCCGGCCACATTCTGGATGCGGCCAAGCCTGCGCGCGCTCTCTCTGCGCGTCCTGCATCGCCCTGGGAAGACTCCAGGTCCCGCCGCTCCTTGGCCCGGGGTGCGGAGCGCTTGGGCTGGGCTGCGGACCGAGGGAGCTGCCCGGCCCCCCCCGAAGCCCAGAGCCCAGCCGCGTTCCGCAAGCGCCGGCTTGCCCTGCCCCCGCCTCTCGCTGTAATTACGGCTCTTCAAAGGGGGCGGACAGCGCGCGGAGCGTGTCCCGGTGGGGAGAGGGCAGCCCCAGGTCCCAGCCCAGGAGGCAGCCGGCCGGGGACTAAAGATTTGCCTTTGGGAAGCTGCTGTTTGGCGGCGGACGCCCCATAACGGAACTGCCGGAGCCTCGTTGGTCCTCGGAGAGAGCCGGCCCGCCTTGCGGAACGCGCTGTCACTGGAAGTCCAATGGACGCCTGCTGAAATTTTTTCCGCGCTGCCCAGCTCATGCAGACAATTAAGACACCACCTTTCAAAGTCTCATAGAACCGTAGAGTTGGAAGGCACCCCAGGGTCATCTAGTCTACCCTCTGCATTGCAGGAATCTGTTGCCCAAGGTGGGGCTGAACCCATGACCCTGAGAGTAAGAGCCTCATACTCTACGGACCGAGCGATCACTAGAGAGGGAGTTCCAAAGGTTGGAACAGACACCATAATACTGTAGTTAGTGGAGGATTCCTGTGTTTAGATTTTCATGTGCTTTTAACTGCATATAGATGTTGTAAGCACGGGTTCTTTTTGTGATGTAGTGGTATATGCATATTCATTGGGGTCAGGATAGAGGTTAACTTTCCCCCGTCAGGCGATCAGCCTCTCTGCTCCAGCCCTGCCCTGCTCAGGGTGGTCCCCTTTTCCATCCATGTCCTTGATGAGCTGGCTCTGCTTTGCTGCCGGCCCAGGATGAGCCCTACAGGTCTTTATCCACTCTAGAAAGCAGACCACCCTCACCAGCCCCTCCAGGCTGTGCTCCAAGCAGCAACAGGGCTGGGGGAAATGGGCAGGGCTGTGCCTAGCCCCTCCGGGCAGGGGGGCAGGTGTGCTGGGTCCGTCCGAGCAAGGTGGGGTGCATGGCTAGAGGAAGGCCAGCCCACCAGAGAGATGCAAAGGCTCCCCCTGCAGAGGAAGAGGCAGGAGAACCCAGCTGGCTTGTATTCTATTAGCTGGTGCTGTGGAGGGGTAGAGGAGAGGGCAAAGGCAAAGGCAAAGCCTTGATTTGCTGGCATGCCCAACAGGTCCATGAAATGCTGGCCAAGCCTTCCTTATTCGCACCTGCCCAGCCCTGCAGGCAGCCCATACTGGGGCCTTGCCCAGGGCAGCTTGTACTCACCAGCCATGCTCTCTCTTGTTCTGCTGCTCTTTGGGTCCTCTAGAGAAGCTCCCAGGGATAGGATGAGTCTCTCAAGGGGCTTGGAAGCACCTTATATGCAGCACACTGGAGACTCCTCCTTTTTGTCCAAAGGTGGGCGAGGCTCACAAGCCACACCAACAGTGCTGCAACCTTCCCTGACAGAGTGCGCCTGCCATGGGAGGGGCAGGCAGGCAGGAGTGACTCTGGGTGGCTCTTCACTCCAGGAAGGCTGATGACAGAAAGGGTGCATGCAGCAGGGAGTCATTTCCAGGTCAGAAGAAAGGGGCCTGAATCAGTCACCAGTAACCTTTCCCCTAGTCTTCCTAGGAAGGCCTCGGCACAAAGCCCTCAAGTGGCCAGCCCTCTGGGGCAGGTACACGGGCCTCTCTACAACTAGGGCATCTCTTAACTCATGCAGCCATGAAGCCAGCATTTCCCACTGAGGAACAGCTCGGTGGTGCAACCTCATTAAGCTGCACTCCTTCCTTAACGCTAATTCCTTGCTGCATCCCGCACTCGCTGCATGTCAGACACTTTGCCAGCTGCAGTTCTGCTGGGTGGGAGGTGGCGGATGGCTGCAGCTGCCTGTGTGCAGGTCAACTCTTCCCTGAACTTGTTACCAGAGAAGTCAAGGCCATTTCTGACAAAAGCAGGAACGCACCACCTCCTCCCTCCAATACGCCCATCCCAGCACAGGACTGATGACAGGCCTGTGGCAACAAGCACTCAAGGAAGGAGACCCTCCAAAGGCACCTCGGAAAGGGTCCCTTTCCCTCCCACCCTCTCTCCAGTATTCTTGGGCAACCCACATGCAGGAGAGGCTCAAAGCTTCTTATGTTAATAGGCTTCTTAAACAACTGATGCATATTCACACACCAACTTATTTTTGCTGCCACACATGAAACAGCCTGGCTGGAACCTCCAGAGCTGGCTCTTCCTGAGCATTTGTCCCTTGCTCTCTCAGCCAGTGCTGGGACCAAGCAGGCAGGGGAGCTGTGATGGGGCCTGCTGGCTTCCAGGATCCGGCCATTTGCCCCAGTGACCGTCATGGCAGTGACTAAGAAGAGCTGTTAGGTAGATTTATTGCTTTATTCTAGGCGTCCAGCACACTTCCCCCTGCGGGCCTCTGCAGGTTGTAAAGCAATTAGCAGAATTGCACAGCGTCCGTGTTGAAAGGGCAGTAAAACAGTCCCACACGTTTCTTCTTTCCTAATAGCACTTTATTTGCTCAAAAGTAGCATATTTACAATCCATAAACACCATCTGATTCAAGCTGCATCTTATCCCTCTGTTTGCAGCTGCGCAACAAAGCTGCTTTCACTTTTCACTCAGCTCACAGCATTCCAAGCTGCTTTCGTCACGTCCTGGCTTACTTCCCTTGTAAGCGCCTCCTCTCAGCCTCGAGACACAGAAGGTTAACCCTTCACTACACCCAACACCCCCTCTTGTCTCGCGTCTGAGGGGAGAATCGACCCTTGGTCGTCCCAAACCCAGATCTTCACAAAACTCTCCATGTCTTTGGAAGGTGAGTGGCTTCGTGAACCCATCAGCTAGGTTCTTGGCAGAGGGACAATACTTCAATGGAACTAATCCCTCCTGAACACTCTGGCACACATTCCGAAAGCGAATGTCTAGGTGTTTAGTTCAGGCCTTGAACTGACCTGACTCTGCCAAACGCAGGCATGGTTGATTGTCCTCGAAAACACGTATCGGCAGACAATCCACTTCGCAGAGTTCCTGCACCAAACAAGCATAGAACTCTACTTTTCTGCACATCTCTGAAAGAGCACTAAACTCAGCCTCAGTGGATGAGAGCGCTATAAGACTTTGCTTCTTGGACCTCCATCCAACTACTGAGTTCCCAAACTTCACCACTAGGCCAGACACAGACTTGCGATCCTCAAGATTAGCCCAATCCGAGTCCACAAAGCAAGTCAGTTTGACTTCTCCTTGTGCTGGCAACCTAAGACAAAAGTCTTTGGTCTCCTGCAAATACCTCAGAACTCTCTTGATGCCATTCCAGGCTTGCACACTAGGGTTTGATGCCTCCCTGCTGAGCAGATTGACAGCAAACGCTATATCAGGTCTGCTCCACTGGGACAAGTACAACAAACTCCCAAGGGCTGACTGAAACACTTCAGTATTTTCGAACGCAGCGCGTTCTACTTGCTGGCTGTCCTTCACAAAACTAGTCTCCACAGGACTTCTCACTCCTGCACAATCACTCATCCTCATTTTCTGAAGCAACTGCTCAATTTTACCCCTCTGGCTGAGCAAAAAACTTCCATCCTGTGCACGCTCAACATTGACACCTAAGTAGGTTTTGACAGCCCCAAGCTGTTTAAGCTTGAATCGTTTACCTAGCTCTTTGGCAAACTTCTCCGCCTGTTCATCTGTTTCTGAGAAGAAAAGCACGTCATCAACCCAAATCAGACCAGTTCCTGTGAGTCTCCTGATCCTCTCAAATAAAAGCAACTATCAGCAACACTTCTCCTGAAACCTAGCTCTTCCAAGGCTTCATTCAGGCACATGTTCCAGTTTCTAGCAGATTGACGTAATCCATAGATGGATTTGTGCAACCTCCACACAACATCCTGCCTTGAATTCTCAAACCCCAGAGGAGGAATCATGTACAGCTCCTCCTGGAGATCTGAGTTAAGGTAGGCAACATCCACATCAAAGTGGTTTACCTTCCAGCCTCTCTGTGCTGCACAAGCTAAAAGCGTTCTCAGAGTCTCCGCTCGTGACGTTGGCGAATACACCTCCGTGAAGTGTATTCCCTTCCTCTGAGTAAATCCTCGAGCAACTAACCTGGCTTTATACTGCGGCTCTCCAGCGTCAGTGGGTTTCAAGCGGTAAACCCACCTGGAACTCACAGCCTGCTTGCCTGGTGGCAACTCTGTGAGTGAGAACACACCTAGATCTTTCATGGACTTCATCTCTTTGTCCATTGCCCTGTGCCACTTGCCTGCTTCTTCCTCAGGTAAACTCTGAATATCCTCGAAGGATTCAGGTTCACATCTTGCAGAACCTACCCAGACGCCTGAAGCGTCGTACCGATCAGGAGGCCTCCTTGTCCTCGCTGATCTCCTCAGTGTGAATCCTGGTGACCCTGCCGCTTCATTGGGTCCAGCTAAATCATCCTCAACTTCAGTGTCTTCCCCCTCTGACCTGCTGCGCCTCTTGGGCCTTACAGCTGGTCCAGCAGGTGAAGAAGGCTCACTTTTTGGCTCAAACTTGACACTTGCCTGAGGAGGTGTTTTAGGTTCTCCCCTCTGAGGGATCCTGAGCTGTCCCTGCCTTGGACTCTGTCCCTCTGGACCGTGGTCCCCAGCTCCAAGTTCCTCTTCCTCCTCAACATCTGAGTCATAGAACTGCTGTGGAAGCACGGCTGGATTGGCGTGCAGACGTTTCCAACCGGCTTGCTGACAGAACTCAGCGCTATTGCTGATAACCAACCTAGACTGGTCTCCACTTGGGTACGCAAACCGCCAGGCCTTTGAGCCAGGCTCATACCCTACAAAGATCATCCTTTTAGATCTTGGCTCACCTTTCTTGCGTCGAGCCTTTGGAATAAGCACCCAAGCCTCACAACCAAACACACGAAGGTAGTGTACCTTGGGCTTCCTTCCATGAAGTAAGAAATACGGTGTATTTCCTACACTAGAGTTGTACACTCTATTCTGCGTATGTACCACATAGTGCCAGGCCTGAGACCAATATTTCTGGGGTAGCCCTGCGTCCCACAGGATCGCAGACACAGCTTCCTGCACCGTCCTGTTCTTTCTCTCTGCCAGCCCATTCTGTTGCAGAGAGTAAGGAGCGGTCAGTCTGTGGCTAATCCCCTTCTCCCTAAAGAAATCCTGTAAAGCAGAACCAGTGAATTCAGCACCTCTGTCACTTTGAAAACCATGAACTTTGGTGGAAAAGGTTACCTCAACTGCGGTGATCCAATCCCTGATCATTTTAGCCGCCTCCCCTTTTGTTTTCAGAGAGAAGGTCCAAGCAGACCTGGAAAAATCATCAATCAAAAGCAAAGAATACTTCGAACCTCCCAGTGACTCAACAGACATGGGTCCACACAAATCTGCATGAATTAATTCAAAGGGTTGCGTGGTCTGCCTCTCTGACTTTGGATATGAGCATGTCACAACTTTCGCCTGTTTACATGCATTGCAATCTAGAAATTTGTCACAAACATTAAATTTGCACCCTTGTGTCAACTCTGGTGCTTTCTGGAGATATCTCCAATTCAAATGGGCGAAGCGTCGGTGCCAAATATGTGAACAACCATTGTGGGGTGCTACATTCACACATTGGTCCTTCGCATCTTCGGTGTCATCTTCCCCTGTGGAAGAAGGCACATTTACAGCAAACAAATTATCTTTAGACTGCACTGTGTACACGTGTTTCCCATCCTTGGAGAATTCACATTTGTCACCTGCAAAAGAAATTTGAAAACCATCGATCAATAGATCATGCACACTTAACAAACAGTTAGTTAAACCGGGCACTGCATAAGCTTTGACTTCATGCTTAAGAAAAGGACAGAAGAACAGTCCTGTCTCTGTTAGCCTTTTTCTGCTTCCACCTGCAAACGTAACATACTTCTCAGTTTTTCTGTCCTGCAATTCCTCAAAAGACCAGGAGATGGCACCAACGAATTTGAGGCACCAGAGTCTATTATTACAGTGAGAAAGTCTTGTTGTTGACATTCCTGGGTCGCCAGGGCAACAATCTCCTCACTACCCCCCTCCTTGGGGCTTCTGCAGATGTCCTCTCTGGTTGTCACGGCAACAGACTCCCCCCGGCAGGAAGACTTGCCCACGACCTTCACAGCTTCCGTAGATGCAACTCTCTCAGTTGCCATGGAGACTGGACTTGTCTCAGTGTTCCCACACAACTCTGAAGCTCTTATCTCTACTTGCTGCAGGTGGCTGACCTTGAAGCCTCTAGCTCTTTTCAGCTTCCCAGGCTCCGACTCACGACGTAAACAACTCTTGGCAGCTTTTGGAGAAAGAGGCGTCTCTGAGCTTTCACTGCTCACTGCCCCCCCACTGCTCACGGGGTCTCCAGGACGTTTTTCTGCACCCCCTCTGATGGATGAAGGGCTCCCAACACTTGACCTCTCTTCAGGTTCCTCACACAGACACGTTGCAGCAACCACACAGCTCCCAGGCTCAGCAAAAGCACAAGCAGCATTGCTAGCAACAACAACAGCAACAGTCCCTTCGCCCCCCTGTGGGGGCTCCCAGCTCCTCCCAGCTGTGTATCGGCACTCAAGAATGTGGCCGGCACCATCTTGCCTCTCCCTTTCGGATGCAGCCACTTCTCGGCCCTTGCTTCCCACTCCAGCCCCACAAGCTTCTCGGAGTGCTAGCCAAGCGGCCTCTGGCTTTCTTGCACCCAGGACAACAGGCACCAGATGAGCATCCACACTTTCTGCCAAAAAAGCAAGCACACGCTTCTCAGCTTCACTTTGCTCTGCAGCCCTCTCAGCCTCTGCTTTCCCAGCTGCATTCTGTGTGGGGTGAATTACATTCCACAGCTGCTCCCCAACCAGCAAAAGCTCTACTTGAAAGCTCCACTGCAGCCAATTTTGGCTAGTCAGTTTCTGACATGGCAGTTTAAACTCAAAGCCATGTTCACAGGGCTGAGCCATTGCCTCCCTTCTGTTGGCTTTTCCAAAGGGTACTCACTCACTCAGCCAAACTGGAAACTCCGGACGTCATGGCTCTCAGCTCCCAGCCTCCTCCGATCTGCCCTCTGAAGTCTCCGGCAGTCGATCAAGCTGACGATCAGCAAATAAAGCTTCAAAGCCCTTTCTCACACGCTTCACGTTGACCCATAACCATGTTAGGTAGATTTATTGCTTTATTCTTGGCGTCCAGCACACTTCCCCCTGCGGGCCTCTGCAGGTTGTAAAGCAATTAGCAGAATTGCACAGCGTCCGTGTTGAAAGGGCAGTAAAACAGTCCCACACGTTTCTTCTTTCCTAATAGCACTTTATTTGCTCAAAAGTAGCATATTTACAATCCAGAAACACCATCTGATTCAAGCTGCATCTTCTCCCTCTGTTTGCAGCTGCGTAACTAAGCTGCTTTCACTTTTCACTCAGCTCACAGCATTCCAAGCTGCTTTCGTCACGTCCTGGCTTACTTCCCTTGTAAGCGCCTCCTCTCAGCCTCGAGACACAGAAGGTTAACCCTTCACTACACCCAACAAGAGCTTCCTTATGTCAAAACCCTCCATGAAAGATTGTGTGGCAAGGAACAACTATCCATATGCATTTCTACTCATGAGACGGATGTGACTCCCCTGAGTCACGAGCTGATACATCTACCAATTCTTCCAGGGTTGCAGTTTCACTCACAGGAAAAGCAGAGGGAACCCTCTTCCTGCTAATGGGCCTTCCCACTGAAACTGGAAGTCGCTCTCTTTCTACAGGGAGTCAAGACAGAGCCTTGGTGCCACTCGGGAGCACATGGCAGGCCAGCCTTCCCTGCTCTTCCTCTCCTTCTGATGCAGCGGTGCCATCCCTTTGCCCAACAAACATCTCAAGACAGCAAGTCCTCTGACCAATTTGTGGACTGGGCATCTGTACAAGGAACTGCAGCCCATGGAGAAAGCCTCACTTGGGGAGGCACATGGCAGGGTCTGGAGCAAGGGGCCCAGGAGCTGCCTTCTCTCAGGACAGAGCTCAGAAGCAAAGGTGGGCTCTGCTGTTGGCTCCACTGTCCTCCAGGCCATGGCAGAGGAAGCAATGCTGGCATTTCCCGGCTCACCTCACAGTGACTGATCCAGCCAGAATCTCCTTTATGTTGCCCCATTCAGGCTGCCTCAGCACTGAGTGGCAACAGAGGCCAACGGCAAGCAGATTATTATGAAGGGCCACACCCTGAGCTGATGGTTTTCCTGTCCAGGGAATCTTGTTACATCTAGTTCTGCATGTTCACCAGTGACTGCCAGGGATAAAAGTGTGGAAAAGATCACTCCTCTCCAGGACTGTGGCTCACCCGCTTACCTGGAGGGAGGGGCAAGGAGGGGCTCAAGCAAGGGACGACGTCACACACACACACACACACACACACCCTCCAGTTGCCATCAGGTTAACTGGACAGGCTCATTCCTGCCACAGAATCCCAACATCTTCAGACCTTCCACTGCCCTTGGATAAGGAGCACCTGGGGTGGGGTGGGGGGGCATGTGCTAGCCTGTGGCTACTGGCAGTGAGGTTGGCAAGCTTGGGGGTGGGGAAAGATTGCCTTTGCCACCCTCTCAGTGCTCTGTCCCCCAACAGAGATTCTCTTAGACCTTATTGCAGGTAGTGAGTTTGCTCAGATCCTGGCCACCCTCCTCCCCTGGCAGTTCTCCAGGAGAAGGTACAGTTGTTCCCACCTGTTGATGGAGCCCCCCCCCCATACTCTTGGCTGCCCTGACACTGGCCTTGGTCCTGGGCTGGGCTTGCTCTGGCCCTCCACCTCCACCTGGGCTCAACTCCTTGTTTCCAAGCTACTCTTGGTCATGTGCCTTGTGGAGGGGCAGCAGAAACCCCCTCCTGGCACCTCCCTCCCAAATGAAGGGGCTCGGGAGTTTGGGAGCCTTCCTGACCCTTTGGCCAGAGATATTGCCCCACTTCAGGGTGACTCGCGTGACACAGTTATGAAAGTCGGATGGGGAGGAAATGCTGGAGCAATCTGGCCCCAAGTGAGCAAGAGCGAGGGAGGAAGAGCTGCTGGGGCTATCCTGCTGGGGAAGGGATGTGCCAACCCCGCAGTTCTTGGCTCCTGCTCAGCCCCTGCTGGGGTGGACAGGCTGACTGGCCCACGCACCCCCAGGATGATGCTCACAAGGCCAGGAGCAGATTGGGTTGGCTGTGTGTGCGTTAACCAATGTGAGGAAATCTTTAACCATCAAGTGGTTGCCGTTTGAATTGCGAAACAGCTGACCCAAAGAAATCCTGTTCCTTGTAAGGATCTGGCCACGGGTTCAAGGTGTGGGCCAGGACTGGCCACCCCCTGTTCAAAACTCACCTTAGCCACAACCTTGCTGCCCCCAGCTCTGATGGCCCACGGGCTTTGCTGGCTCTAAAGGGAGAGTAGACTGGAGTGGTTCTAATAGTAGTCATAGCAGCAGCAGGGACTCTCAGAATTATAGAGTTGGGTGGGGTCCCAAGGGTCATCTAGTCCAACCCTGTCATAGTCCCGTGCTGCTCAACCATGGCAGAGCTCAGTGGCAGGAGAGGCCAGCCGACCAGCCGAGTCTCAGGGGGTACTTGTCTGGAGGCAGAGTCTATATGCAAGGTTCAGTCCAGTCCTAAGGTCAGAAGTATCTCAGTTCATGTAGTCAGACAGTCCGGGGTCAAGAAAGCAGAGAGTCCAAGGTCACAAGAGGCAAGAAGCAGCAAGGTCTGGCCAGGAACGACAAATATTGTTTCCAGCAACTGACTGAGGCTGGAAACCCTACTGAAGAAAGCTGGAGCCAGCTGGTTCTCATCAGGAGCAAGAAGGCTGATCAGTGGCAGGTGGCGTCACTCTGCCTTCTGCTCCTTCAGGCTGCTGCTCAACAGGTGAAGCTGATTCCTGGCCCATGACAAAATCCCTGCAATGCAGGAATCACAACTAAAGCCTCCCCAATAGTTGGTGATCGAGTCTCTGCTTAAAACCCCCCAATGATGGAGCCCAGCACCTTCCAAGAGAGTCTGCTCCACTGTCCAACAGTTCTTACCCTCAGTGTGTTTTCTCCCAATATTCCCATGTTTGTAGGCGATTTTGCCTGATAAGACACTTCTTTGCAAAGTGCCCCCCCCCCAATAATGGATTTTTGTATGTTGTTTTCACCAATGCATGCACTTTTATGTACACTTGATTACTGTATGTGCATTTTAGTACACATTACTTGGCTGGAGAACTGCATTCCAAAATTTGGGGGGGGGGGCGAATTTTAAAGGATAGCTGTGTTTGAATTCTTGCAAGGTTTGCTTCCCCTTTCAGTGGAAACTGAATCGAGTTTCTCCATCTACAGAGCTAGGGGGCTCCTGCAGGTGGGAGAGGCGGCTCCTGCTGCACCCAGATACTCCACTGGACTTTCCTGGGTGCTGCCAGGGCGGGTGGGGGAAGAAGGAAGTTTTTCTCAGTGGCAGCAGCAGGGCACACAAACAGCATTTCTGATGATGGTGAAATTTCAGCTCTGCTTGCTCACAGAAGGTGGCTGTTTGTGAGGGACGGATCTCTCTCTGCTGAGCCACAGTCAGGCCTCTGGCTGGCCCTTCCTCTTTTTCAGCCCAGCTGCTGGCCACATGTGGGGTACCTGAGAGCCTCTGCTGGTCTTGCTCCACTCTAGGTCATTTCATCCTCTTTTGAGCTGCCTGCCATCAGGAAGGTCTGGTCCAGAGGACATAACACATGTGGATTCTGAAATGATTTTGAAGACAACATCTCACACCAAAGCCTCCTGCCTTGAGATCACAGCGGATGGAAGCTTGGATAAGTACATAAGACAAACCTGCTGGATCAGGCCAATGGCTCATCTAGTCCAGCATCCATTTATTCATTGTCTTGCTCTCCCACCTCGTTTCTCCAAGAAGCTCAAGGTGATATATGTACCTGGTTCTCCCCTTTCTCATTTAATCCCTGCAACCCCATGAGGTTGTTTAGGCTGAGAAGCCCCCAAGGTCACAGAAAGCTTAATGGCCAACTGGGGATTCAAACCCTGGTCTCCCAGTCTGACGCTCCTAGTCTGACACTCTAACTAATATACCACACTGGTTCTCATTTCCCACTGGGGAAACTAAGAAATCTCTGCTCTGAGAAGAACTCTCAGGTAGACCAAATCTTTTGAGGTGCTTAAAAAAATCAGCCATGTGCTCCTCTTGCTGAAGCTTCTAGCATTGGAGCTGAGCACTTGGTCCCGGTGGCAAAAGAGCCAGCAGACCTCAGGCTCAGTACAAGGCTGGCCCTGAGACCGGTGTCAGCCGAGTGAGGCTGGGGTGTGCCTACGATGGTATTCCACGGGTAATTTAAAGACTTTTTTGAAATTGTGTTTTTTAAAGGATGTGACCAGTTTTGCAACTTCAATAATTTATCTGTAACTTGGAGAAATATTTTCTCTAAAAGTACTCGAACAATTAAAAAAAACCATCTGTGGCAAAAGGACAAAGAGCTAACGCTTCATGGGCAAGTGCTGAACATATGGCAACGTTTGTTGGAAACTGTGGGGAAAAGCTTTTCTGGCAAAGAACCTGTGGCCAATGTAACATAACCGATGTGACGTGACAATTCAAGCCACGTAAATGTTTCCAAAGCAAAACCCTGTGTATATGACACTTCACTCTGCAGTCACGGGTTGAAGGGGAGCATCAGGTCTACGTGGAAGTTGTAATGTGGAGAAACAGACCCTTTGCTTTAGCAACACCCTAATGATTTGTGACTTTTCAACCCAACGTTTATTATCGTTTACAGGGAAGACAAATGTCAAGGAAGTTCTCTTTCTCAAGAAGAAGAGAATTTCATACCAATAAATATTGTATTGTATCATTTGGCCAACCAATTTCCTTTTCAGTTTCCCAGTTTCAACAATGTCAGAGATGCCAGCTGAGACCAGCACTCCGGGACCGCTTTCTGCTTTTGGAGGACAATCAGTTTCCATTGGGACATTATTCCGTGTCTTGGTGCCGCTTGTTTTAAATTATGTGCCAAATTCATGTACACTTTATGTATGAGACAAGCTTCAACCTGCCATGGGGTTGTACTTGTCCTCTGAGGCAAGTTAAGAGACTTTTGGCTCCCAAAAGGATCTCTCGATCTAGAGTATCTCCAGCCTGTGGGGCAGCCTTGGCCCACCAATCTTCCTCCATTGGGACCGTGAGGCCATTATTCTAAGCTTGTATGATCCTAATGCAACATTTCTTCTCAGTTCAGCAAGTTAGAAAGCAAATCTATCGGTACAAAAAGGGGTCATTAACCTATTCTCTAATTTCTTGGAGTGGTATCTAACTGAAGTTTAGAAAAAAAGAGAGAGAAATCCTGAGTCACATGTTGTTTTAATCAAATGTAAAATGCCATTTGGAAAACTGTTGCCAGATAATGAAACTAGAAAATTATCTTTAAAATGAGATAGAACACGTTAACAACGTGAAGATGAAAAAAGGGTTTGTAAGTTGAAATGTTAATGGAATTATCTAGTAGCTCAATTTATGCCTCAGTTTCCCTGCTGAAATTTAAAAAAAAATATAGGAAAGAGTTTTAGGACACACTTTCAGAGTTAAAGATCAACAGCAATTAGAATATACGGTGCAGTTGTTCACATGTCAGGATAATCTACCAATTTACCAGCTGAAATCACAGTAAAACACCTCAGGCTTTCTTGAGCATTTGAAGGCTGACTGGACAATGCCTCAAACTGAGATAAGCAACTCTTCATCAAGGATAATAAAATGTGAGGTAATAAAATGTTGTTTCTTCAGAATTTCAGGAAAGCAAGAAAAGGCTTGCTGCTGTTGCTACAGTCATCCCCAGTCACTGACAAACTCATGGACAGCAGGACCGACTCCCTTTCTCAATATCCTCTCCCTGAAGAGCTGGCTGGACCCACATAGCTAAAGTTGCCCCACGGCTGGTCGCTCCTGAGACTGCAGCTGGCTTCCTACGGCACAGAGGAGCCCCTGGCCAGAAAATTACTTGCTTCTCATCTTTGTGATGCGTCCAACAGTCTTGGCTCTGAAATGCCCCAGATTTCTGCCCCACGTGTCAACTGAGGAATAACCTCAACTTCAAAAACTCTCAGAGGCGGCACCACAATATCCCCACCCTTCACTCTGGGAAATGCAAACACTGACTGCGCCAAACTCCAACCATTCCAAAGACCATTTTGGGCAAAAGAAATCTCCGGTTAATTAAATCTATCAAATTGCTCCAACAGATGCCTGCTTGATTGCCATTTGTGCTTAACTGCTCAGTTGCCAAATACGTTTAAATTGGTCTTGGTGTAATTGACACATAACTGTTGCTTATTGCATACTTCCCCAAATGATTTCAGCAATCTCCTGCCAATTAGGGTCTGGGAAAACAGGTTCCTGTTGTCCGTGTGTAGCAGCCACAATGCCCGTGCCATGCTATTTTGCGTCCTAGGCAAGGCTAACTACACACACACTAGTTAACTTCAATTTTCATAACAGATGTCTTGTAGAAAAAAGGATAAGTGCAAAACTTGAAACTGCCTTGGTCTGACCGCATCTGGAATACTGTGTCCAGTTCTGGGCACCACAATTCAAGAAGGATGTCCACATGTGGTAGATATGTAAAATAGTTTAAAAGTATCGGGAAATGATATACAATGCTATATAACGATAATGATATATGATGAGATGAAAAAAAATGTTTAAAAACCTTTTCCCAAATACCCATTTCTTTTGGGAATGGTACATATTAGGGATGCTTGTGGTGCTGTGGGTTAAACCACAGAGCCTAGGACTTGCTGATCAAAAGGTCGGTGGTTCGAATCCCCATGACGGGGTGAGCTCCCGTTGCTCGGTCCCTGCTCCTGCCAACCTAGCAGTTCGAAAGCACGTCAAAGTGCAAGTAAATAGGTACCACTCTGGCGGGAAGGTAAACGGCGTTTCCGTGCACTACTCTGGTTCACCAGAAGCGGCTTAGTCATGCTGGCCACATGACCTGGAAGCTGTACACCGGCTCCCTCGGCCAATAAAGCGAGTTGAGTGCTGCAATGCCAGAGTCGGCCACGACTGGACCTAATGGTCAGGGGTCCCTCTACCTTTACATATTTATGTATGCTACTACAGCAGCTAGGATTTTGTTAGCTCAGAAATGGCAGGTGAGTGAGGTCCCAAATAAGGAGGGTTGGCAATTAAAAGTGATAGAATATGCAGTTAGCTGGTCTAACAAGTAAAATAAGAAAACAAGAACAAGTATACAAAGAGGAATGGAATTTTTTTGTGTAGTATCTGGAAAACAACTGTAAACATGTGAACAAGATAGTAGGATTAAGGTAAATTCAATAGTGTAACATATAACAAAGGAATAATAAAGGAATAAGGGAGTTAAATAGATATATGAGAATATGTGGGGTAGGTGGGAAAATTAAAGGAACCACGGAAGGGGAAGATGGGAAGTCGTAGATGACTGGTTGGTTTTAAAGAGACCTGGTGTTCATCTCTATGGATGTGGGTGATCTGACACTAAGTAAAAGCGAAACAAAAGAAGTGTCATGGTCAGATCACTTCCTGGTGCAACTGGACTTCTCCACAACCCTTCCCCTTTGCAGGGAGGTGGGACTGATTTGGATGGTCCATCCCCGCCACTGAATGGATCCAAATGGTTTCCAGAGGTAGGGGATGTTTTATCCCATGTTGATGGCCTTTCAGCTGATTTCCTGGTAGTCCGCTGGAATGCGGGGTTAACCAGGGCTATTGACTGTTTGGCTCCGAAGCGCCCTCTCTGATTGCATGAGGCCCAGACAGCCCCATGGTTTTCACCAAAGCTGAGGGCAATGAAACAAGTCGTTGAGACGGCTAGAGAACCAGTGGCAGAAAACTCATTCTGAATCGGACCGGACATGGGTTAGAGCTCAACATCGAGCCTACCAAGTGGCGATAGTGACGGTGAAGAGGACCTTCTTCACCGCCTCTATTGCATCTGCAGAAAACAGCAGCAGGAGACTCTTTCAGGTAGTTCGCAATCTCAAAGCCACCTTCGCCATTGGGGCCCGGTAAGGACCCAAGATTCCGTCTAGTCAAGTTGCATGGGATCAATTCCAATCTGTTACCTCCCAGGATGTGGACAGGCTCTTGAACAACTGAAATCGACCACCTGCCTCTTTGATTCTTGCCCATCTGGGCTCATAAAAATGAGCCGGCAAGGGCTGGGTGATGGGCTCTGTGGGGTGGTGAATACTTCCCTCTGTGAGCAAGCCTTCCCAGACCCACTGAAAGAGGCGGTTATTAAACAGCTTCTTAAAAAACCATCTTTTGATTCAGCTAATATGGCCAACTATCACCCAGTTTAAAATCTTCCATTCTTGGGCAGGGTGATTGAGTGGGTGGCTGCTGAGCAACTCCAGGCATGCCCCCATCATTTAGCCCAGACACTGAGGTCCACTGAGGGTCTTCTGGCGGCTCCCTCTGCAGGGTAGGGCTCGAACCCATGGCTTCAAGTTACAAGACAGGAGATTACAACTCAACACCAGGAAGAACTTTCTGACAGTAAGAGCTGTTTGACAGTGAAATGGATTCCTTCAGAAGGTGGAGGACTCTCCTTCCTTGGAGGCTTTTAAGCAGAGGTTAGTTGAGTTTCCTGCATTGCAGGGGGCTGAACTAGATGACCCTTGGGGTCCCTTCCAACTCTTATGATTCCACGTTGCTTCTCACTTGCCTTTTTTCTATACCGGTAAGTTCCAAACGCTGCAGCCTTTGTTCATAGGGGTGTCACGCTATTCCCCCCACTTAATCATTTGGGTTACCCTTTCTGAACCTTTTCCAGCCCAACAATATCCTTTTACGTGCTCACTTTGGCAGCACGTATACTAAAATTGGAACGATACAGAGAAGATTAGCAGGGCCCCTGCGCAAGGATGACACGCAAATTTGTGAAGCGTTCCTTTTTTTAAAAAAAATCCTTTTATGAGGCGAGGGGAGAGGCTGGGGAAACCCAGCAAGATGGGCAAGGTATAAATAATAAAATTATCACTATTATTATTATTATTATTACTATTGGAGGTTATGATCAGATGGGCCAGAGATATAGGTCATACAACCCAGTTGGAACAATGGGAGAATTTATGGAGACACAACATTAAATTTACAGCATGCTCCATAATTAGAGAAAACTTAATGAAAATGAAATACCAATGGTATTTAACCCCAGTTAAACTGGCTAGAATATATAAATAAAAAACCAGTATGTGTTGGAGATGCAAAAAAGACATCGGAACAATGTATCATATGTGGTAGGAATGTGTACATATTTTAAAAATTTGGACCACCATACAAGAGGAACTTTAAAAAATGCTTAAAGTACCGTGCAATAACTGTAAAAACCTGTAGCGTTCCTCTTGGGAATAACAACAAATGACATTCCTGCAACCAATAGAAAAGTATTCTTATACGCAACAGCTGCTGCCAGAATACTTATAGCAAAAAAATGGAAGGGGGAAAAATCCCATCTGTTTGAGAGTGGCAAGTCAAATTTTGTGAATATATAGTTTCGGCTAGCCTTACGGCAGCAATAAGAGGACAAACAGATCAAAAATTAATTGAAGAATGGGATTGTGCAAAGGAGTATATGAAAAAACATTGTTCTGGGACAAATATATCAATATGCAATGAATAAAGTTTACAGGGTAGAAATATTGAGGAAATGGATGGAAGTGGAATAAAAACAATGTAATATTAATAACACAGTGAATAAAAGAAGTCAAACATGGGTGGAGGGAAGTCTATGTTTTTATGCATTTTTTGGTGTGTTCTTTTTATTTTATTTTATCTTTTGTGTAATGTGTTATTTTTCCTTTTTTGCTTGTGATGTTGTTTGGTTTTTGTTACTGCAATTCAATAAAAGTATTTATTAAAAAATATAAAAAAAATATTATGATTAAAACTGAAAACAGTATTTTAAGTGTGGTCAGTCTATAGATTTCTATTTTATAAATAAAACCCACGTATTCCTTACAGTTTATCAGCATCTGAGATCAGTTTTCCTCACAAAACTGTATGACTTAATTGGGCCAGCAATTTCTTACCTGCATACATTTGAAAATGGGGTACTTGTTGTAGTTTGGTTTGCATGTTGAAAGCACACTTTTAAAGGGATATGCCACCCCGTTGCTGCTCTTGGTATCATGGTGAATTTAATAGCTGTTCACTATGATAAAGAAAATAAAAACTGTTGGTTCCATTTAATTATTTGACAAATGTAGATACTGCTTTATCAAGAACAAGATTGGGAAGCAGTGTATATAAAATATTCATTAAAAATAATAAAATCAAAAGATAAAATATAAATCAACCTAAAATTTATCAAAATACAAATAAAACCCATTTTGAAACAAACATCTGTAATACAATCACATGCAGTGGTACCTTGGGTTACAGGCGCTTCAGGTTACAGACTCTGCTAACCCAGAAATAGTACCTCGGGTTAAGAACTTTGCTTCAGGATGAGAAAAGAAATCGTGCTCTGGCGGCACGGCAGCAGCGGGAGGCCCCATTAGCTAAAGTGATGCTTCAGGTTAGGAACAGCTTCAGGTTAAGAACGGGCCTTTGGAATGAATTAAGTACTTAACCCAAGGTACCACTGTATTAGCATCTGGGAAAAGCAGTACAGCAAAGGTGCTTGCATAATGGCAACGATCAGGGTGTTTAAAAGACGGTTTAGGAGGCAGAGGCCAAACTGCAGGGAGGGCAGTTGCCTTTGTGTGCTCCCTGGGGGCACCTGGTTGGCCCCTCCTGGTTGCTGGCCCTGGACAGAAGGCGCTTTGGCCTCTGATTCAGGAGAGCTGGGCTTAGAACATGGTCAGCAAGAGGCTTCACAACACACTCCAGGGTGAAATGAGGCTGTGGCTGTCTCTCAATTCCTTGAAGATGTCATAAAAGCACCTGCTGGGTAACTGGCATTAGTGCTACAAGACGAAAACAGCAGGACGGTTTCGCTGGCAAAGCACCAGAAACAGTCACCAATCCCTAATACTAGAACACCAGTGGCTAAGTGTGCACCATCACCCCAGAAATCACAATGGACTGGCATTTGCATGAAGGAGGTGCAGGAAACTAAGACAAGCAGGAGGAATTGTGAGGTTCTCCAGAAAGGCAGAGCCAGCACTGAACTGAGGGGAAACAGGAGTTTTCTGGGTTCTCTTGGAGATGCCTGAAGCAGAGCTTCTAGGTTGAACAACAATGTGAGACAGGACCAGGAGAGACACACGGGATTAAGTGTAGAGAGGCAGTATATTAAAAGCTCCAAAAGAGATTCTTACGCTAATTCTGTTTAGTTTCGGAGCTTAAAAAAGGAATCTGGAAGAAAATACAAATCTATCAGGAAAATGAAGGCAAAGTAACAGGAAATTTGGCAGGTGTACTTCTGCCTACTCCTTGCTCCAGTCTGTGCATGTTTTTGTGTAACACGATCATGTCTGCCTTATTTTTTCTTCTTCCACAAACTCCTGAGCCTCCAAGGTTGCAGCCCATTTTCCTCCCAGGGGACTCACTCCATCCCCTTCATGCTTTTGCTGGCCCTTCCCTGAAACTTCCCCGGCTCTCTCCTTTTTGAGGTGGGGCGACCAGGACAGGACAGGCTTCCAAGCGGGTAAAGCTGCCTTGACAAGAGTCAAGTGGACCTCGGGGTTTGGCGGAAGCGCCCACCGAGCAAGTCAGCCATGCAGTGGAGCTGCTGGCCAAGCGGACGCGGGGTTTTGTTGCCTGGCCCCAAGGATCGCGTCCTCTGGATGGAGAGCAGCTGTGGGAGGGCCTTGGATCCCCTTCGGGGGTGGAAGCCTGCAGACAAGGTGGCGAAGGGCTGAGGAGGGCCGGCCGAAGGGGCCGAGGGCCAAGCTGGCCAGCAGACGAAGCTCTGTGGGCCTCCTCGAGAGCAGGCCTTTCCGGGGACGGAGGGGGGACGGAGACACTGCTGGGCTCTAGCGCTTTGCCAGCCGGAGGTCCCGCCAGAGAGAGAATTATTTCACTATTAATATACTTCCACGTCATTGTATTTCAGTTCAACAATTACTTTGATAAAATGCATATTTTGTTATGTGCAAATGAGGTCCATAAATGACCACCTGGCATATATTCAACACAAAACACAGCAACCATTTGTTGGGGATGTTACGGTAAAATCTGGGTGCGGGGTTACTCTGCCACCCAGCTCGTCGGACTAAGTCCGCGGGTCCCTGCGGAAGAAGATGAGCTCAGCCGGAGACAGGAGCAAGTTGCAGGAGATCCGAGTTTATTGCGCAACAGGTTCAAGGCGAGATTGAACAGCGAGAAAGGGGTGACATGAACTTTTGAAATTTCCCTCCATGTCCCAGAATACAGTGCAAAATACATCCCAGTTACATCATGAATACATTAAGAAGAGGTTGGGTTACACAGATTACATCACGAATACATTAGGAAGAGGTTGGGTTACACCGGATTAACATATGGAGGAGGGAGGGGGGAATATGCAGAGCTGGAGATATGCGCAGGTAAGCACATCCTGAGAAGACAATGGTCCATGTATGCATAGTCTGTCACCTGGCATCGCCCGGAGGAAGGGCTTGGCAGAGCGATTTGACAGGATTAGGGTCTTGACACCTTGCTCGAGGGATTATGGAGGACAGGGGAGGTGTCATGGAGTCCTAGAGAAATTGAGCAAATTGGCACGTTGGTTTTCTATGAATTTGATAGATTTTAGTCCCTTTTGACATTGACAATTGGAAATAAATGGATATATTGTAGTGAAGAAGAAGAAGGTGAAGAAGACATGCCCGCCCCCCCCCTATCAGGGACAAGGGCCAGCTGGCCATAGCAAGGGCCCCCTTCCTTCCCTCCCTCCCTCCAGGAACCTCCCTCCGCCCCTTCCGCGCCCCCGTTCCCCGGGCGGGCGGCCAAGCGGAGGCGCCTCCCTCCCTCCCTCCCGGACTCCGCCCCCGCCGGTGCCGCGAGCCAGGGGCGCCCCCTTGTGGCCGCCAGGAGAGCGGCGCCGGAGGCAGCCCCCGTGTGGCGCCTGCGCAGTGCCGCGGGGAGCCGCGTGTCGGGCAGGCGAGCGGGGCGGGGCCGAGGCGCGTTTCCCGCGCAGCTGCGCTGAGGGAGCCAGGAGGAGGAGGAGGAGGAGGAGGCCTCGGTCCCGCCATGGCTTCTCCGGCCAGGGCCCTCCGGCCGCGCCGCTCGGCCCCCGCGCCGTGAGTCCCCGAGGGCCGGCCGGCCGGGCGAGGGCGGGCGGGCGGGCGGCGTGGGGCCGGGCCGGGCCGGGCTGAGCTCCCTCTTGGTCCGCAGGGCGACGGGCAGCGACGCCTCGGAGGACTCCGGCGACCGCGCCTTCGAGGACAGCCCTGGCGGCAAGGCCGGCAAGCCGCGGCCCCGCAAGGCGCAGGTAGGGAGGGCCGGAGGGAGGCCCCGGCGGGGTGGGGCGCCGCCAGGCCTGGCTGGGGCTCCCGGCTTCCTCGCCCTCTCTCTCCGTCCCCTCAGGCGGCGAGGCCAAGGGCGGCCCCCAAGGACCCTCTGCCGGCCCGCGCCGAGCCCAGCGGCGGCCTCTTCCAGGCGGTGAAGGCGGGCGGGAGCGCCGCGCAGGTGAGGGGCAGCCGAGGGAGCCGCGCGGAGAAGGCCCTGCTCTGGGCTGCCGTCGGGGCAGAGAGCGGGGAGGGAGGGCCCAGCCCGGAGAAGGCGCCCCCTCCTGCTCAACCCGAAGCTGCTGCTTGAGCTCCATGGGATGCGCCAGCAGCCGGCCCCAGGGGAGCTTTGGAAGGAGAGGGAAAGATGGGCCTCCACCCCTGTCCTATGTGCTGGAGTGGGAGAGCTGGCTTGGTGGGCTGCAGTGGAGCAAGGGTTGGCTTTTTGAAAGGAGACTTGGGGCAGGTGAGAGGGGCAGGGTTGGCTGGAGAAAGATAAGGAGCAGGGATATGCGGCGGGGGGGGGGGAAGGCCTTAGGGGAAACGCAAATCCTCTAGTATGCTTGTGCTCTTGTGGGTCTCGCATCTCTCTCTTGTTTCTATGTGCGTGTCCTTGCCCTGCTCCCTTTGCCTACTGCCATCCTCTGTCAACTGCCACAGTCTATAGTTGATGACTGGCTTGAGAGTTACAGGAAAGACAGGGAATCTGGGTTTCTGGAGCTGTTCAACTTCATTGTCCACTCCTGTGGTTGCAAAGGTGAGTTTAGAGTGGAGTGTTGTGCTTCTGCGTACTCTTGCAAAAGCTCTCCTGTGCTCCGTCCCCCTTCCAGTTGCATGCTTGCTCTGCAGTGATGTGAGGCTGGACGGGCGCTCTCTCCCTTCTCTTTCCCCTCCACGGCCCTGCAGGTGTAGTGACCCTGGAGATGCTGAGAGGCCTTCAGAACTCGGAGATCATCCAGCAGCTGACAGAATCATTTGATGAGGTGAGAACTAAGGAAGGGGATGTTTCTGGGGAGGTTCAATCCAAACAGTCGCCTTGGAGGGAGGGTGGCAGAGACAAATGGTGGACTCAGACAAATCTTTTCCTAGGGCTCAGCAGAGTACCCACTGTTGTTGAACACCCCAGTCTGGCGGCGGTTTCGGCAGGGGTTCTGTGAGCTGTTGGGAGTTCTTGTGCACCGAACACAACATGCTGTTCTCTATGATGAGTATTTGATGGGTAGCCTTGTCGCCCTGCTTACTGGCATGTCTGACTCCCAGGTGCGTGCTTTCCGCCACACAAGCACCTTGGCAGGTAGGAGAGTAGTCTGGGTTTGGGTGGGCAGATGCATCCCTTTCTGAGAGGAGCTGAGAAATGCCATGCTATGCTTCATCTTTTCCTGTAGCCATGAAACTAATGACAGGTTTGGTGCGTGTAGCTCTGAGTGTCTAACTCACTGAGATAGGGCCAGAGCTTGCTCACTATCAGCTCAGACCATGTGCTTAGAGCTATTTCACTATATTTTGTCACCCAAGATTTCTGCTGCATCTCCCACAGGGCGTGTTTTCAGAAAGACTGGTCCAGCGCACCACTAGTGAAATGCTCAGTTTATCTAACATTCAACCACAAAGGGGTTCCAGCCTAAACACCCTTTCCACATTTGCAGTCCTGTCCCATCTCCTGTCTTCGTTGTACTCCTATGAAATACAACTTGGACTCAGAAACCCCTCCAGGAGAAAGCGGAATGAGGAATAACCTCTGCTTTCTGGCCTCACCAGGCATCTTGGAAACCAGGGAGCCAGAGAGCAAGAAAATAAACTGGAAGGGGAGCATGATGCTCAAACCACATTTGGGGCGCCTGCAAATTACAGGGACAGGCAGGTGTTTTGCCTTAGGCAACCTCGGTCTTGCACAGATCAATTCCATTAATGATGGTAATTTGCAGCATAAGTAGTTTATGTATGAACCAGAACCACAACAAGGAGCATTGAGAAACTCTCATGCCAAGGGTTATCCCTCTGCAGCTTCTGTTTTCAGGGTTCTGTTATTCTCCTTCATTCTGCAATTTTTCTGGGGAAACTTAACTTTACTGCCAGCTTCCCAAAGGGAGAAGTTTTGTCTTTTTTCTGCTTTTGGTCCTACTTTGGTGTTACCCTCTGGACTGCCAATCCCAGCGTCATAACTGCAGGTGAGGGGGAGGCAGGTGCCCCAGTGAGGATTTTTCTTTTGAACATCACGAGAGCTGGAAGGCAAATCCTCAGAGATGCCCTTCCCCCAAAGCCATTGGGCCTCATTGAGAGGAAGGGGGAGAGGAGCTAACAAGGATTAGTCTTGGCCGTCTTCCTTCTTGCGCAGTCCCTGGGTTGGGGCTCGCCTCAGTGGGCTTGGGGCATTTCACCCCTGGCTTTTCTTCCTCTGCAGGCAAAGGCAGAGGTGAGAGTCTTGGACTGGGGCAGTGGGACACAGATCCATTGGGGCTCAGAGTGCCACGGAGGGGGTGGGGATGAGCCACCACGCATCTTTCCTTGGGGAGCTGCTCTGCCAGAGCTGCCCTGATGGAGGCCAGCACAGCCAAGGGGATCCAGTGGCGCTTCCCTGGCTGGGCCACCCACAGAGCAAATCTCCTTGCCACACCTGCCCAAGGCGGCTCATTGGGAAACTGCTGAACATGCAGGGGGCCAGCAGGACGCCTGAGCAAGAAAGAGAACCCCACTGCAGCCTGCCTGGCCCAGCTGCGGGTGGGGAACAGAACCGGGTGTGCTGGGGCACAGGTCTGCTTGCCTCAGCTGAAAAAGTGTGGGCGATTAGCAGCCAAACAAAACAAAAGCCTATTCTTGCTAGTTAGCATGAGAAGGGGCTAAGATCACAGAGCAGTACTGCTGACGGGCAGAGACTCAGACCATAGAAATACAATTAGTTAGAGAGGGCTCTCTCTGAGGCTTAGAATAAAAATTGCCAGCAGCACCTTAGAGACCATCTAAGTTTGTTCTGGGTAGAAGTTTTTGTGTGCATGTACAAACTTAGTTGGTCACTAAGGTGCTACTGGACAATTTTTTAACTTATTTTGACTGCGTCAGACCAACACGATTACCTACCTGAATCTGAGGGTTAGGGTTAGGTTGGCAGTCCAACCTAAAAAGTGCAGGTTCTTGCTAGCTAGCAGGAGAAGGGGCTAAGACTACAGCTGACTGCTAAGGACCAAGACCATCAAAATGCAATTGGTAGAGAGGACTCTGTGTGATGTCATTTCCCCTCCTCTCCTGGGGGCCTCCTGGTACTTCCTGCTCCTCTCTCTCCCTTTGGCCAGCCAAGAGGGCAGACGTTCCCTTTGCCTGCTCCACTGCAGGCAGATGCCAGAAACTGGTTATACAGCCAAGCTCGGCTCCCAAACGCCTCCGTTTTGGAACATTTTGGCTCCCAAACACCAAAAACCCAGAAATAACTGCTCCGGTATTTGAACAATTTTCAGAAGCCGAACAGCTTCTGTGGAGTTTTTTTCTTTTATCTCCATTGACTTTGCTGGCCACCCTTTGATCCTTGGTTGTTGAACGTTTCGGAAGTCAAACTGTCTTCCGGAATGGATTACGTTCGACAACCAAGGTTTGACTGTACTGTAAAGGTAAATATTGTTGGGGGATTGATCATTTGTTTTACAGACAACTGAGTGAGTTTCTGTTCTGTATGTGATGCAACTTTCAGATGCTGGCCAGAAAAACCAGAATGGTTACACTGCTGCAATATAAGAATGAGATCATTGTCAGCTTGCAGCATCTGGAAAAATAGCCTTGAAAAACTGTGCTTTTTATTATTTTATTATTTCTTGAGTTTATATACCGCCCTATACAGTGGTGCCCCGCAAGACGAATGCCTCGCAAGACGGAAAACCCGCTAGACGAAAGGGTTTTCCGTTTTGGAGGTGCTTCGCAAAACGAATTTCCTATGTGCTTGCTTCGCAAGACGAAAATGTCTTGCGAGTTCCTGCGGGGTTTTTTCCTCCCCCCCCCCCTTTTCCCAAGCCGCTAAGCCGCTTACCAGCTGATCTTTAAGCCGCTTAACAGCTGATGCTAAGCCGCTTATCAGCTGATCTTTAAGCCGCTTATCAGCTGATCTTTAAGCCGGCTAAGCCGCTAATACTGTAGCGCTAAGCCGCTAAACCTCTAATGGGCTTTCTTCGCAAGACGAAAAAAACCCGCAAGACGAAGAGACTCGCGGAACGGATTCTTTTCGTCTTGCGAGGCACCACTGTACCTGGAGTTTCTCCTTAGACTACTGCTGTGTGCCATAGTATGCTAAGTGAGATGTTCCACTGTTGGGACCAGCAGCCATAAATGGACTTTCTGTATATATTTCAACAATTACGCTTAATACGGGCAATAAAGAGCTTATTGCTTGGACTGCTCTTGCGTCTTGAGCTGTTTATCCATCAGGGCAAATCCGCTTGCAAAATCTCAGAGGTATTTTGCCTGCATAATTTTTACTCCTGGCATTGCTGTGAACCAATGCATGATAATAAGTAAATTATATTTTAAACTTACTTCCCAGGTTGTTGACTTTGTTAATCAGGGTAAGAAAGGGAGAGTCAGTTGAGTTGATAGCTGGACTTGCTCAAAACAAGGTTTCATAGCCTAATCCCTGTGCTTTTAATGTTGCAGCCAAGGATGGGACCCCCCCCCCTTTGGTGTCCTCTGCTCTGGGCTGTTATTGGGGATCCACGGATTACACACACATGAAGGAGATGGATGGTTGGTGAAGGAATGGCCGCTACTGCTTCAACCATGACGGTCCCTGGCAGGGCTTCGCTGCCCCACAGGGGACTTTCCTTGCCAGGTTCCAGCGCCCCCTTCCTGCATAGAGGCTGGAATCCCCCCCCCCCCCCGAGTCCTGTTGATTGCATGGGGGCTGCTTTTCATTTCCTGTTTCTGCCGCTGGGTCGGCAGGCCGTGGTGTCCCAAGAGTCAAAATGTCATAGAATCAGAGAGCCACAGAGTTGGGAGAGACCAAAGGGGTTAAGGTCTCACAGCTAATGTGTCGGGTTTTGGGGGGTTCTCAAAGGCACGCACCAGCCAGAAGAAGAGGACGTCACACAGTGGAGATATAAGAAGAAAACTTGTATTAAAATGCACATGAAAACAATGGGGCTGAGGCCCCGCTGTGCTCAGGCTCCCCATTCCACTGCTTGGCTCCATCCTCCTGGCAGGCTGCTACATGGCTAGTCATGCTCAGGCAGAGACATTAATGGGCTCAAAGGCTTTGATGTCTTGAAATTTGTCACAGGAGAAATTAACCAGCAGCTGCTTCGTCCCACTCTTGCTGGGCTTGACCTCGAACTTGAGGCGGGTGCTCTGCTTGGCCTGCAGGGGTGGCGCGCTGCAAACAAGGAGCAAAAGGAGCCAGTCAGCTGGTGCTCAGGAGGAGCTGTGGGCCTGGCATGGGGGCTGCCTGGCCCTCCTCTGCCCTTCAGGACTCCAGGGCTAGCTCCTGCAGCAGCAGCCGCCAAGCCAGAGGCTCTCCCAGGCCCTGCCCACCAGGCAGGGTCTCCCTCTCGCTGCTGGGTTCCCATGCGCAGGCCAGGCTGCTGCTTCATTTGCTTTTCACTACTAATTAGATCAGGCACAATAACTCTGAGTTGGGGGGGGGGGGACAGTGGCAGAAGCAGGTGCTTCCCCTGCAGAAGGACCCACGGCTGGGAGGGCAGCTGCCAAAGGGACCAGAGCAGGGGGGTTGGGGCTAACGGGGTCCAGGTTGGACATGCCATGATCATTCAGGTGGACCAGAAGGTACAGCCTGAGGTGCAGCCAGTGGGGGGACTCTGAGCCTGGAGAAACGATGGATGGCTGAGCATGATGGACCCACTCGGGGGGCGGGCAGTGGGTGCTGAGCAGTCTCCCATTACCCCTCACCTCCCTCTCAGACCACCCTCGGAAGAGCAGCTCTGGACGGCCCCTCCCTCGCCCCATCACCTTGTGGCAGTGGCAGCAGATGGCAGGAAGGGTATTTGGGGGGGCGTATGCCTGGGAATTTATCCTTCTTCTGATTTGAGGGTCAAACTAAATGTTCCCCAGTTAAGCAGCTCAGGCTGAAGGTAGCCATGAGCTCCCACATCCACGCCAGCCAGGTGAGGAGCCAGCCTGGGCCCAGCTGAGCACACAAGTGGCTTGTGGGACCTTCAGTTTGGAGCACGGGTCCCTCTCCCCACAAAATACTTCCACATCCCATCAAAGCTTGCTCATTAGGAAGCAGGGACCCAGTGTCCCAATTCCTCTCTAGAAGGGTCCTCCTTGAAGTCTTTCTTCTAAGATCACTTTTCTTCCTCAGAGTAGTTTGTCCCCATTGGCTGCCCAGCCTCCTCCTGACTTTGGATGTGCCAAAGAAACAGCAGCCCAGCTCTGCCTTTGCTAGTTCCTGGCTGGAGTATTGAAAGGCAGTGGGGACACCCAGCCCCAGCCCCACACAGCTGCCACCAGGTGGGGTGAGTGACAGCACCAGTGCTAAGCACTGCCTGGGGTGGTTGGCAAGCCGGGGGGGTTACAGATGAGCAGTTTGAGCAGTGGGGTGCTGGGGGCAAACATTTCTAAAGGGTGGCTGAAACTCATGTCTGCAGCAGAGGCTGCCTGTGCACAGCTCTCAATCTCTCTCTCTCTCTCTCTCTCTCACACACACACACACACACACACACACACACTCACGATTCCCTGAAGCAATTTCTCAACTATTAAAAGACACCTCTGAAGCAAAAGGGGCCCCAGCCTCTGTCACTGACAATTCCTGGTACACATAGAAAAGTTGCCTTGGAAGGTGATAGAAAAATGGGCTGTGACTCTTTTGGGTAGTGAGCAAAGGAAGCCCCACATGGCCAGGAAGACACAGGAGTCCCTTCTGGGCACCCCTTTCCAGACCCCCCACCCGGGAGACTGGAGCCCCGACTTTGCCTGCTCTGGAAGTGCAGCTGAGGAACTGGGAGGTGGGAGCACCACAAGGGAGCACCCCAGCAGCCACCCCCAGTCCTGGGGAGGGGACACGGCACCCCCCCTGTCTGGATGTCCCAGGCACTTACTCCAGCTTGAGCTTCTCTGCCAGCAAGTCACTGCCCTCTGCCTGCAGCACACAGTCCTTCACTTCTTCATTGAGAGGGTTGGTGAAGACCACCTCCACCTTCAGCGGCTGGTCCACTTTCGCCTGTCCCAGCACCTGCCCAGAGAAAAGCCCCCATTGAGTAGGAGGGCCACTCCCCAGGCCTCCCAGGGGGCAAAGCCAGGAGGGCACAGGCCTCCAAAGGCATGCCTGGGAGGGCCACGCACTGCCCAGCAAGCAGAGAGAGAAACTTGAGAGGCAATTCTGTGGGCATCAAGGCAGGGAGGCACTCGGGAGCCTCTCCTGGGCACAGAGGCAGCTGAGGAAGGCTTACTTTCAAGGTGACGGAGGGGTTGCTCAGCGTGATGTCTCCCACCACGGCTGTGGTTCCCTCTGAGAGTTGGCACAAGGCTGTGGCTCGAATCATGTTGTCTGGCGTCAGGTGTTGCTGGTACTCAGCGTATGAGATCTTGAGAGGAAACTTTTTCTCTGAAAGTGACAAGTAACCAAAGGGCCTTCCATGAGATGTGGGTCACGCAAGCCGGCAGGGGCAGACTTTGGTCTTCCATAGTTCAGCAGCACCCATGGGAGACCTAATTTGGCACCCTGCCTCATGCACATGCACTGCATCATAGTTGCAACACCTTGTGGCTCAGCGGCCGGTGCAGAGGAACCTCTTGCGGTGCTCAAAATCCCCCTCGGATGCCAGGAAGAACCCCAAAACGTTGCCCTTTCTTCAGGGGAAGGTGAGTCCCATAGCCCTTGGTGGAGAACAGTCAGGGGCTGCCAAGGCAGGAACTTGGCTAGCTGGGGGCAGATATGGGGAGCAATGATCCCCCTCTTCCGTGTCCCTTGCCCCCAACATTGCCCATGGGTGCAAAAAGAGGAGCCCCCCATCTCTTGGGGTAGAGCAAGTGGAAAAAGGGGCAGGCCAAGAACAGAGGTCAGCACACACCAGCAGTGGAAGTTCCTTGCACCCCAAGATCTGAGGAGGTCGCTGGAACTCGCCATCCCCCACCCCAGCAAGCCAAGAGGGAGACCTATGAGAGGTGCCTCTGCCACCACCCCCACGTGAGTGGGGCTTCTCCAGAAGGCCCGACTGTGGCTTGTGGGCAAAGGAGGAGGAAGAGGGGGCATTGGAGGCTGCCCCCTTGCTGTGGGGAGCCCACAAAAGGCTTACCTTCTTGCGGGCCCAGAGTCACTGCGAGAGAGTCCTTCCAGACTTCATGGATGGGCTTCCCATTGTAGACGATGGACCAGGCGGTCATCTTGGCCGTCAGGCTCCTGGCCTTGGAGGCAAGGTTCTTCAGGGTGAAGACCAAGTCAACATCCTGACCAACCTTTGGCTCAGGGCTCTTGGACTTCAGAGTCCCTGAGAGGTTTGGGTTCACAGCTTCCGGACCCTTGGCAGATATGGCATTGAACGTGTTCAGGTTCAGCTTCTCACTGGCCTTTTTGAAGACGGCTCTTTCCTTCTCTGAGCCTGGAAGAGAAACAGCAGGTGGCAAAGCCCAGCGGGGCTGTTAGGCCCCAGTGCAGGAGCCATAGGGACCAGCAGTTGCATGAAGGGCACCTTCCCTCTCCTTCCCCAGGCCAGGGGCTCTTGGGGCCTCAGCCTCGCAGCCATCCTAGCAGTGCAAGGCCTGGTGGCACAGAAGAGCTGGGGTCCTGAGGGCTGGCAGGCAGACCATGGGGCTCTTTGCTCAGGCCTAGCTTGGGTGTGGCGCATGGACTGAAAATCTTTGCCTGCCCTCCCTCCCACTCATTGGTGGGCAATACCACCCATGTTCCGCCCTCCCTGCCCTGGCCAATCTGCTGACAGGGCGCCCAAAGTAGCTTCTGGGAAATGCTCTGAGAAACACCTGAGACTCCATGGGTGTAGCCAAGGGGCAGCAGGGGAGCATCTCTCCCCCCCCCCATCAAGTAAATCCATAAAAATATTTAACTGAGGTTCTGCCCCCAACAAAAATACTGGCTCCACCCATGTGAGCCTCCCTCTGCTTTGCTCTCCTGATGGGCCAGTCTTGTCCTCACAACTTGGGTAAGTGCTCATTTCCTTGGCAATAATCCAGATCCCTCAACATTTCCAGTTTCTGTCTCAATTTGCATGCCTTACCTTCTGGGTATTTATAATTGTTGGTGACATCCTGGCGGGCATAGCTGCCCACGGCCTTGGTGCTTATGTTCCGGCCAATCTTCTTGGTCTCAGAGTAGACCTTTGTTTTCTTTCCCGTGTTCGTGTCATACATCCAGGTGACGCGGTCGGCATTGACCTCTGCATAGACGAACGGGCAATCGTAGTTCAGGTCGACGTCTCCTTCCTTGATGGCCGTCAGCGAAGCTGGACCGCACTGGAAGATGCCTGCAGGAAGGAAAGGGAGGGAGAACCAGTGGGCATTCTGCGCCTCAAGGTCACATGCAAGAAAACAGTTTGGGAGGGGGCAAACAAAACCCCAGCTAGCAGATACATTTAAAACAAAATGAAAAGCATCCAAAATAAACTTTCATAGCAAAGACCCACTAAGTCAGCTGGGAAAGCCCGTCAGAACAAAAATGTCTTCAGCTGCTTCCAGAAAGTGCAGATCATGGCTGCCTGTCATATCTCAACAGGGATGCTGCTCCACAGAAGAAGGGCAGCCACACTCAAAGCCCTCTTCTTGACAGGTCAGCTGCTTTTGGTGAGAGCCATTGTCGTCTAGGCATTGTGAGTTTGGGAGTGAGAGAAGGGGCAGAGAGAGAGGCAGGGGAGAGTTTTTTAAACTTGCAGGAGAAACCTCCTGCCAGCTGCAGCCACCTACTGGGCAGCCAGTGCCAGATTTACATAGCTTGGGCCCCCGGAAAAAAAATTAAAGGAAAAAAACAACCTGGATGTACATTTCCAAAATATAAGATAAAAAACAAATAAAATAAAACCTACATACAGCAACAGTGTTTTGTGTTGTGTATGGACCTATTAAAACTAATCAATTTTATGTATATTGGTAATTCAAAATTATTTTGATGTGAATGGACAATTTGTTGTTGACAAACGACAGCTGGGCATATAAAGGGCCCCATTCCCTTCTGGAACTTAGGGCCTCATCAAACCTAAATCCGGCCCTGTGGGCAGCAAAGGGATAAGATGGTCTCTCTTGCAAGGAACCTGGTCCCAAGCTGTATAGGGACCATAGGTGTAAGTACCAAGGCCTTGAACTTGGCCCGATAGCAGAATGGCAGCTGGTGCAAATTCCAAATGTTGCTGCTGGTTGGTCCCTACAATCAACCTTGGTGTTCTGCCCTCCACAAAATCTTTCCTTTCAAAAAATACATATTATTGTACACGGCACTCCAGCAGGTTTCATAATATGATGGGCAAAAGGTCCCCCTGCTTAAATTTCTTTAAAAATTAATTCCATTTTTCATTCATTTTCCTTCTGTCATTGACTGCTCCCACAAATCCCCCACCAGGATGACATTGCAGCAAAAGGTTTTGTTCGCCCCTTTGCCAGGCTCCCTAAAATCGGTACATATGAAACAAAACTATCAACATTTAATAGTGAATGATACAAAATTATATTTAAAAAGAGAATAGCTGGTGGGAAACCTTGAGAATCACTGTTCCTATAGCATTGACTCTTCCAGAAACACTGGGGAAGAAAAATTGTGACTCCCCCCCCCCCCCTTTTTAGACAACAAAGGCAAGCTTCCCTAAAACGAGAGCCCCTGGACCTCTTTGTCTGACCTTTGGCAGGTTTCTTAGCCAAGGGCGGCTCCCAGTCTCAGGTTCCCAGTTGCCCACATAAGACTGGGAGAGGAAGGGGGCTTCTCCCCACCTGCCCCAAATGCCAACGGCAGCCCCTGAGGAGGGGCCACTGCCCTTCACAGAGACATCCTCCTCTCAGGAGGGGATGCCTCTTATTCCAATTCTGCCACAAAATAAACAAGCAACCTTCTTTTGCTCCCGTGAGAAAAATAGCCCTTAAAGGTCTTGTGGGATGTACAACATTCCTTGTAATGCTAGAGTGGACATGCAAGGGAATGTTTGGTCCAGCCAGTTGAAACTTCCTGTTCCTCCTGGCCTGGAGCATCCTTCCTCTTGCATGTGACCAGAGGTGGGCATGACCTCACCTGTCCAGGTAACAAAAGGACGAGTCATGCAGCACTCCCTCCCTTTTTTTCTTTCTCCTTTTGTCTGCTTCCAGCTAGGACTGCTCTGTTGGCTTTCAGCCAACAGCAGCACAGGGATATGGGGTAAATCCACATGTTGCTATTTGTAACTTTAAGTCTTTAAGCCTTCAGGACTGATACTGTGCACTGCCTGAAAGTGAGTAAACTTACTTTTTGTTGACTATGAAGAGGTTTGTGGTGTCTTTATTCTTTTAAGAGGGATTTAAAAGGGGATCTTACCAGGAACATACAATTCACTCTGAGGCAGATTGAATTGCATAATAGTAAGAGGTTCTAACGAGCCTGCAACCAGTTTCTGCTGTGCATGAGAAGGGGAACGTAACTCTGCTACATAAGAAACTTGCTAGCGCATGTTAGGAAGATTATTAATACAAAATATATCCTCTCCTGCCACCCTGAACATTCCCACAGGTCCCTTGGATGAAACTCCCCTGGACGAATCCACATGAAGCTTGGCAGGCTTTGGATTCCACTCTGGAGGAGATCCTTTGCCTGCAAATGTCATCCACCTCTGCAAAAATGCAGGTGGGGAATTATTGCTGATTTTAGATTTCCCATTATATAGTCAAGGGGTAGGGGACAGAGCTTGGGATTTAGCAGATCAGAATTGGTCCCAAATAGTGAATTGAACTGGAACAACACAGAGCCTTGGGGTCGCTTCCAACACTACAGTTCTTTGATTCTGCTGCCCGCCACTTAGCCCCTCACCAAACCTGGACATTTCTGCCATGGGGAACAGTGTGGCAAGAAGGCAAAGCACAAATCAGCCCCCCCCCCCCCAGTTCTCACCTGTGCTCCTCTCCTGGGGAGTTGCATCCAGAATTTGCCACCCATTGAACTGGGAGCCAAGGTCCGGCCGGACAAACCAACCTTCATTCCAGACATGGAAGTTCCTGGGCCAGAGAATAAACAAGCCTGATGTGAAGGTTTGCAGTGAGATGAGGGCAGATTGTGGCTTCCACCACGGCAACTTCCTCCTGCCAAGGGAGCCAAGGAAAGGACCAAGAGATCCCTTTCACCCACCCACCCAGGGCCCTGCCTCTCTGTGCAGAAATGCAACTGATGCTGGTGAGGTGGGGGGAAGAGTCAGGCTGAGTTACCAGAATTGTTCGGAGCCAATGTTCAGAGGGTTCCCAAAGCTGTCAAGGTACTCATCCACAGTCAGGCTTCCGTCGGTGTCGTGGGCAGATTTGAAATTGGAGATCATGCGTGCTGCAATTCCCAGGCATCGGAGGACTGAGAGGGAATGAGAGAGAAAATATGAACTTTGTGAGGCTGTTCCTCAGGGGCAGAGGCAATGGCTGCAGAATACTCTTGGTTGAAACATCAACTTCTCAGGCAGGTGCTCTTGGCTCTGTGGCCTGTGAGCACTCCTTGGGAGATGTTGCCATTGACCCTGTGGGCTGGCGCAAGAGTAAGCATGGAAAGGGGAGCGGTCACTGGAAGGAAGTAGAGCAGTGGCTGCCATTCCCACTCAGGAGTCTCCTGTGACGAGGACGGTCTAAGGTGCTGGGTGCGAGAGGCAGGTGCAAAGTTGAAACTTCATCCCTAGATAGATGGCTGCCCCATGCCCCATTGCCCTCTTTGTCAGGGCCAGCACTTTTTCTGCCTCCTCACACATCTGAAAATGCCAGGGGGACCCAACAGAGCGTATCAGACTACCGAGACCACCAGCCCGGAAAGAGCCCCACCAGGGGAGTTTGCCGATCCAGAGAGGGTGACGCTTTTCTCCCCAGTCACAACACACACAAACATACCCAGCCTAGTTCCATGCCCAGGATCCCAGGCAGAAAGGGCCACAAGTCTGAATCAAAGCTCAGACCAGAAGCACAAGTGCAGGTCGCTCTGAGCCATGAGGAAGAAGGGGAGCCGTGGAGCAAAGGGCTCTCTGGATCCAGCTATGGCTCCTTCTCCTTACTTCCGGATTTACTGGTGCAGCACATCCTTCTGTCCCGCTCCTAGGCCTGTGTGGGATGGTGACCCCTGGACTGGACATTTCACTTGCCACAATTACATCAAATGATAGGGACATAATGAAATGTTGAAGCAGAAAAGCATGGAATCATGGAGCTGGAAGGGACCCCAAGGGTCATCTTTCTTGTGCAATGCAGGAATCTCAGCTCAAGCATCCCTGACAGATGGCCATCCAACCTCTGCTTAGAAACCTCCAAGGAAGGAGAGTCCAGAACCTCCTTATAAAAAGTAAACACTTGTTTGACCTCAGTTATTTGACACAGAGGGGGATACCAACAGATATAGTCCAAAAGGCACACAGGGAGTTCTGCATGTATGGGAGAAATTTAAAAAGCAAGTGGTCCTCACTGACTGGGTGCAAAAAGATATTGTCATCCGGAGGAGCCCTGGCTGCCTATATAAAACACTATAGCGCCCCCCCCTTACCTGAGAGTAAGGCCCACTGAACTCAGTGCAGCTTTCTTCTGAGTAGATCATTCTTTACTAGATGCAAGTCAGCTGCACCAAATGACCCCGTTCAGCTAGGCCCTGCGCCTTGCAAAGCTGAGCAGACGCTGCCAACAGACCTTGTGCCCCTTGGCAACATCTGAAGACCCTGATCTACCTGATCCAGTGCTGGGTGGACTGGGCCCTGTGCTTTGCAGAGTCAGGCCCAGGCTGCCACTGGGCCCAGCACTGGTGGCAGCTACAAGCAGCTCTGGTTCGCCCAGCCCTACCCATTGCCACCCCACCTGACCTGGGGGTTCTGGATCGGTAGCTCTACTGGTCAAAATAGGAGCATCAGCAATCGCCCTCTCCTATCAGAAACATCCCAGGACTGCTCCAAGAAAACACATGTGGCAAAAAGGAGTGCTAGGCCCTGGTGGGCCTCCCCCTTACCCACTTGCCATTGACCAAGCGGATAGCTAGCTAATCAGGATTCTATATGTGCCTATTTTTCTTCCCTTCTCACTTCCCTCTGAGGCCCCCTAGCCTCGTGCTATGCCCCCCCCCCATTTATGTGATTTTCACCTGTGACCCCCTTGGAATATCCTTAGAATATCCCCTTGGAATATTCTAGAGAATTTTCTGTGACCCCTTGGTTGTGGAGGTTTGTTGTCAAAATAACAATGCATTATTGAGGTTGAGTAACTCTAGAGACTAGGGACGCGGGTGGCGCTGTGGGTTAAACCACAGAGCCTAGGGCTTGCTGATCTGAAGGTCACAGTGAAGCGGCTTAGTCATGCTGGCCACATGACCCGGAAGCTGTACGCCGGCTCCCTTGGCCAATAAAGCGAGATGAGCGCTGCAACCCCAGAGTCGTCCGTGACTGGACCTAATGGTCAGGGGTCCCTTTACCTTTACCCTTAACTCTAGAGACTAACAACCACAGTGCTGCAAATTTCTGGTTAGACAGATTGCAAAGAAAAGCAATGTAATTTGCAGACACAGAGCTCTGTTTGACAGCACTTCCCTTGAGTTCTCTAGCAGGAAAAAGACAAAGGGATTTAATTTTTTCTACTTCCTCCTGCTTCAGAACTCATTATCTTTTCCACCATGCTTCTGAGGCAGATGGATGTCTGTCTGGTCTCTCCTCCAGTGGAGATTCCATTTTTGACCTCAACTATGCATTGTAATCTAGAAGCAGAATTTGCCTGTTTGTAACTGCTGGAATCAAGTGCAAGACTTTATGTAAGTACTATTTTACATGTGATTCTTTTATTAAGAGGGAGAAAGGGGGAAATCGTATATCCTATCCTTCCCACAAAATCCATCCAGCAATGGTTCCCTGGGGACTCTAATGTTCTGGAGGTGGTGGGGGCAGCAGCAGAGAAGCTGCTTGCAGCAAAAGGCATTGGCACCCATTGCACTCAGCCATCCGTTTTGCCCAGACGAAATGCTTGCTGCATGCCTGTCACCTGTGGTTTGGCTGCTGACCAGAGGCAGCAGAGCCTGCCATGAAAACCCACAGCTGGTGCTTGAGCTAATTCCTCACCCCAGTGGCTTGGTGGTGCTTGCCAGTGTTTCAGGCAGACCTACCTGTAGTCAGCACTCCAGCAAAGACCCAGCACTGCCCATACAGGACAGGTCTATATCCCGAGTCCTTCCATTTTCTCAAGATGTCCACACTTCCATTCCAGCTGCTTGGATTCTCCCCACCACTGTAATTCCCACTCCAGTTTCCTTGCAGGACTCCTCTGTCGTCAGGGCTGTTGACCTGCAGCAGGGGAGGGGGGAGTCGAGAGAGGCCAATGAGCTGCTCCCCCTTTTTTGCACAGGCTGGATTGGACCAGGGAGCAGCAGGAAGGGAGTAGCGGGCTGCCTGCCTGCCTTCCCCTTTCCACCCATGATCCCACCTCCACATCCTTTTGCAAAGTTAATAGAATCATAAAATTGTAGGCAGGCAGGTGAGAGCCCCCTCGTGGCTCCTCTCAGGGACGCTCGCTCCTATCCATGGGGTGGGTGGGAGGCTGGCTCGTGCTGGGCTTTCCTTACCATGGCGCTGAGCACCCGCCCAACGTATTTGGGGTCATTTCGTCTGCGCACGTCAGCAGTTGGGTCCTTGCGGTAGCTCAAGCTCCGGTCTAGGATGTCAAGGCAGATGTCCAAAATGCCCTCTTGAAACTGAACACAGAGAGGAAGACAAATGAAATGGTTCTTCATCCTGTGGCAGCATCACCCAGTGCTACACACAAAACCTGGAGCTCCCCCTGCGTTTTGAGCGACTCCAACTATGAACTGGTTGAAGGAAGAGAGCAGGTACTATTTGTTCCTTCCTCTGCAGGAGAGGAGGGGAAATGATATCACACAGAGCCCTCTCTACCAATTGCATTTCTATGGTCTGAGTCAGCCTCTCATCAATACAGTTCTGTGGATTTAGCGCCTTCTCATGTGTTGGGGGAATTACTGGCTTGTTTTGCTTTTGGTTTTCTTACTTATTTTGTGTTTTCATTTTGTATTTTTCTGTATTTTTATGTTGTGAACTGTGATCTTTGGAAGAAGGCTGACATACAAACTTAATAAAATAAATAATTAATATAAATATGTGCTTGTGAGGTTTGGCTGCTAATCTCTCACAAGGCCTGGGTGGGCGAGAGGGGCCCACAGTGGCTCCGAAGGTTTCCTGCCCCTCTCCCTCCCTTGGGAAGAGGCTTGGGAGTAACCCAGACTGTCCCAGAGAATGTTCAGCTTGTTAAGACGACCCAGGCCAGGGGCTCCTCCTTCTCCCTCTCCCCCCTTCCCGGGATTGCCATATGTCCTCTTTTTCATGGGTAGAGCCATCATCTCCCCCCAAAAAACTAAGTTTTGGGTCTTTGGGGGGATTTTTACAGCATTTTCCTCAAAAAGTGCCCTAAGTTGCCATACTTCCGGAGATTTCTGGACATTTCGCCAATTTGGCGAAAAATCCTCCCAGACACCGTTTTGACAGTCCGATTCACGGACGTGTCTGGGGGAAAACCGAGACGTATCATGGTGATCCATAGCAGTGGCGTAGCGTGGGTTGTCAGCACCCGGGGCAAGGCAAGTAATTTGCGCCCCCTAACCCCCAGATGTTGCGCCCGGTGCGGCCGGCCCCCCCCTGCACCCCCCACGCTAGGCCACTGATCCATAGCTAAAAGCAGAAGTCGACAAATGTGTCCTGTTTTTTGCTCTTCAAAATATGGCAACCCGAAGACCCCCAGGGACCGTCCAGCCAGCCTAGGAAGTGCGCTCTGGTCGCGGGGGAGGAGACACGAGGCATTGCCATCCACACCTGGAATTGAGGAGGAGCTGGAAAGGTCCTTTGGTTTCACATCCAGGACCCATTTTCTCTCTCTTCTTTTGAGAAAGTGGGGGGGGGGGACGGGATTTGGAGCGCGCGCGTGTGCGCGTAAGCTGAGCTCCAGTTGCTCTGGGCATTTCTGGACGGGGCCGGTAGCGTCTCTCCTAACCCCTCCCCACCCCGGTCTCCAGCCCCCGCCCAAAAGCTTCCCCCTACCTGGCCAAAGTTCCACCCGAAGCTCGAGATGCGGTTCGCGCTGCCCACGAAGACGACGCCGAACTCGGAGAGGACGTATTCCTTGCGCTCCGCGTCGTTGCCCATGAAGACGTCGTCTCCTGCGAGCGAAAGAACCGGCCGGTGCTGAGGAGCCATTTGGGTGGGGAAGAACTAGGAATCCCCAATACCTCCTTGGGACGCCCCCAGCCCTCCTCCCCGTAGCTGCAGGTGGCCCGTCCTGTCCCTGTGCGCCTTGGGGGCAGGAAGCCCCCGGCGCCACCCCGAGGCCGCTTCGTGCAGCTGGAAGCACCTAGCCAGGAGGAGAAGGAGGAGGAGTCTCGGGTCCCCAGAAGAAAAGGCCGGGGGCCGAGGGGGGCAGTCGTCGGGGGGGGGGGCGGGGCGGTGGGTTCGGGGGCATCAGTCGCTGGGGGGCCGTGTGTTTTGGATTTGTTTTCGCTCTTGTTTTTATTAAGTATTTCGTGTTTCTTATATTTTTATGTTGTGAACCACCTTGAGATCTACGGATGAAGGGCGGCATACAAATTTAATAAATAACTAAATACCTGTCGCCCAGGGGTTAAAGAGCAGCACGAAGGTGCCGAGGTGGGAGGCGCCGGCGTTCGTTTTGATCCCCAGCCGGTAGCGCCCGATGGCGGCACTCGCAGGGCTGGAAATGGCGATGTTCAGGGAGCCCGAAGCCGCCGGAGAGTCCTGGACGGCGCCCCAGGAGCCGCCGCTGGGTGCGGCGCTGGAGATGCCAAAAGCCACGCGGGTCTTCTCGTGCAGGGCAGAGGTCGATCCTGGCAGCAGGAGGAAGGCGGTGAGCTTTGGGCATAGTGGAGGTCACATCTTGGGCAGCCCGCCCTCCGGGGTGGGGGCCTTTACGCCAAGTGGCCCCCTCGGCATGGAGAGCCAAGGAGTCACCCAGCTGGACTCTGCATTTCGGTGGCGGCTTACCTGTTTCGACGGTGAACGTGAGGCTGCCTGGAGCTGGCGCTGCTCCGCCGAAGGCCAGAGAGATATAGAAAAGTTGTGCCCGTCGCACCACCAGCTCGGTGCCGGGGTACTGCTCGGTGTGGTGCGCGCTGCCATTGGCCTTCCGCTTCCAGTCAATCTTCGGCACAGCTGCAAAAACGGGGACAAGACCACGAAGGTTGAGGCAGAGAGGCTCGCCTGCGCCTTTCCGAAACAGGTCATGCCCTCGCAGCGACCCAGAAGGCACCCTTCAGTCACAGGGCGCTCCTTTCCCTGAAGACCAAGAGCCAAGGGACCGCCTTTCCTAGCGCCCCTTTCCCTCAGACCGGCTGGAGAAACGCGCGTGAAACGGAGCTCTTGATGCTCGACTTCATCGCATTTGACACCAATGCAAATACTGTAGATCTCCCGTGCGAGAGGAGGAGGAGGAGGAGATCTGTGGCAGCTGCGGAGTTGTGGGCAGGGCAGACCCTCCACGTGGCGCTGCGGCACTTCGGCAAGAGCAGCCGCTGCGGAGCAGGGCAGCGCAAGGGCACCAGCCCGCCTGTCCCGGCCTGGCGCCAGCTGAGCTCAGTCGCTTTCTGCGGATTCACGCGTGTTGGGTTGCGTATACAGAACAGAAACCGCCGTCTCCGGTGCCAAAGTATTTAGTCAAGGGATGGATTGTGACTAAGCAAAAACCACTCACGAATCTGAGGGCTCAGCAGCACTTGCTCTCTTAGCGCCTGGGACGGGACCGGGCGGGCAAGCAGTTCATCGGGGAAGGAGGGGAGGGGGGCACTCGCCCAGACTCTCGCCATGGCAGCCCGGCCACATTCTGGATGCGGCCAAGCCTGCGCGCGCTCTCTCTGCGCGTCCTGCATCGCCCTGGGAAGACTCCAGGTCCCGCCGCTCCTTGGCCCGGGGTGCGGAGCGCTTGGGCTGGGCTGCGGACCGAGGGAGCTGCCCGGCCCCCCCCGAAGCCCAGAGCCCAGCCGCGTTCCGCAAGCGCCGGCTTGCCCTGCCCCCGCCTCTCGCTGTAATTACGGCTCTTCAAAGGGGGCGGACAGCGCGCGGAGCGTGTCCCGGTGGGGAGAGGGCAGCCCCAGGTCCCAGCCCAGGAGGCAGCCGGCCGGGGACTAAAGATTTGCCTTTGGGAAGCTGCTGTTTGGCGGCGGACGCCCCATAACGGAACTGCCGGAGCCTCGTTGGTCCTCGGAGAGAGCCGGCCCGCCTTGCGGAACGCGCTGTCACTGGAAGTCCAATGGACGCCTGCTGAAATTTTTTCCGCGCTGCCCAGCTCATGCAGACAATTAAGACACCACCTTTCAAAGTCTCATAGAACCGTAGAGTTGGAAGGCACCCCAGGGTCATCTAGTCTACCCTCTGCATTGCAGGAATCTGTTGCCCAAGGTGGGGCTGAACCCATGACCCTGAGAGTAAGAGCCTCATACTCTACGGACCGAGCGATCACTAGAGAGGGAGTTCCAAAGGTTGGAACAGACACCATAATACTGTAGTTAGTGGAGGATTCCTGTGTTTAGATTTTCATGTGCTTTTAACTGCATATAGATGTTGTAAGCACGGGTTCTTTTTGTGATGTAGTGGTATATGCATATTCATTGGGGTCAGGATAGAGGTTAACTTTCCCCCGTCAGGCGATCAGCCTCTCTGCTCCAGCCCTGCCCTGCTCAGGGTGGTCCCCTTTTCCATCCATGTCCTTGATGAGCTGGCTCTGCTTTGCTGCCGGCCCAGGATGAGCCCTACAGGTCTTTATCCACTCTAGAAAGCAGACCACCCTCACCAGCCCCTCCAGGCTGTGCTCCAAGCAGCAACAGGGCTGGGGGAAATGGGCAGGGCTGTGCCTAGCCCCTCCGGGCAGGGGGGCAGGTGTGCTGGGTCCGTCCGAGCAAGGTGGGGTGCATGGCTAGAGGAAGGCCAGCCCACCAGAGAGATGCAAAGGCTCCCCCTGCAGAGGAAGAGGCAGGAGAACCCAGCTGGCTTGTATTCTATTAGCTGGTGCTGTGGAGGGGTAGAGGAGAGGGCAAAGGCAAAGGCAAAGCCTTGATTTGCTGGCATGCCCAACAGGTCCATGAAATGCTGGCCAAGCCTTCCTTATTCGCACCTGCCCAGCCCTGCAGGCAGCCCATACTGGGGCCTTGCCCAGGGCAGCTTGTACTCACCAGCCATGCTCTCTCTTGTTCTGCTGCTCTTTGGGTCCTCTAGAGAAGCTCCCAGGGATAGGATGAGTCTCTCAAGGGGCTTGGAAGCACCTTATATGCAGCACACTGGAGACTCCTCCTTTTTGTCCAAAGGTGGGCGAGGCTCACAAGCCACACCAACAGTGCTGCAACCTTCCCTGACAGAGTGCGCCTGCCATGGGAGGGGCAGGCAGGCAGGAGTGACTCTGGGTGGCTCTTCACTCCAGGAAGGCTGATGACAGAAAGGGTGCATGCAGCAGGGAGTCATTTCCAGGTCAGAAGAAAGGGGCCTGAATCAGTCACCAGTAACCTTTCCCCTAGTCTTTCTAGGAAGGCCTCGGCACAAAGCCCTCAAGTGGCCAGCCCTCTGGGGCAGGTACACGGGCCTCTCTACAACTAGGGCATCTCTTAACTCATGCAGCCATGAAGCCAGCATTTCCCACTGAGGAACAGCTCGGTGGTGCAACCTCATTAAGCTGCACTCCTTCCTTAACGCTAATTCCTTGCTGCATCCCGCACTCGCTGCATGTCAGACACTTTGCCAGCTGCAGTTCTGCTGGGTGGGAGGTGGCGGATGGCTGCAGCTGCCTGTGTGCAGGTCAACTCTTCCCTGAACTTGTTACCAGACAAGTCAAGGCCATTTCTGACAAAAGCAGGAACGCACCACCTCCTCCCTCCAATACGCCCATCCCAGCACAGGACTGATGACAGGCCAGTGGCAACAAAGCACTCAAGGAAGGAGACCCTCCAAAGGCACCTCGGAAAGGGTCCCTTTCCCTCCCACCCTCTCTCCAGTATTCTTGGGCAACCCACATGCAGGAGAGGCTCAAAGCTTCTTATGTTAATAGGCTTCTTAAACAACTGATGCATATTCACACACCAACTTATTTTTGCTGCCACACATGAAACAGCCTGGCTGGAACCTCCAGAGCTGGCTCTTCCTGAGCATTTGTCCCTTGCTCTCTCAGCCAGTGCTGGGACCAAGCAGGCAGGGGAGCTGTGATGGGGCCTGCTGGCTTCCAGGATCCGGCCATTTGCCCCAGTGACCGTCATGGCAGTGACTAAGAAGAGCTGTTAGGTAGATTTATTGCTTTATTCTTGGCGTCCAGCACACTTCCCCCTGCGGGCCTCTGCAGGTTGTAAAGCAATTAGCAGAATTGCACAGCGTCCGTGTTGAAAGGGCAGTAAAACAGTCCCACACGTTTCTTCTTTCCTAATATCACTTTATTTGCTCAAAAGTAGCATATTTACAATCCATAAACACCATCTGATTCAAGCTGCATCTTATCCCTCTGTTTGCAGCTGCGCAACAAAGCTGCTTTCACTTTTCACTCAGCTCACAGCATTCCAAGCTGCTTTCGTCACGTCCTGGCTTACTTCCCTTGTAAGCGCCTCCTCTCAGCCTCGAGACACAGAAGGTTAACCCTTCACTACACCCAACACCCCCTCTTGTCTCGCGTCTGAGGGGAGAATCGACCCTTGGTCGTCCCAAACCCAGATCTTCACAAAACTCTCCATGTCTTTGGAAGGTGAGTGGCTTCGTGAACCCATCAGCTAGGTTCTTGGCAGAGGGACAATACTTCAATGGAACTAATCCCTCCTGAACACTCTGGCACACATTCCGAAAGCGAATGTCTAGGTGTTTAGTTCAGGCCTTGAACTGACCTGACTCTGCCAAACGCAGGCATGGTTGATTGTCCTCGAAAACACGTATCGGCAGACAATCCACTTCGCAGAGTTCCTGCACCAAACAAGCATAGAACTCTACTTTTCTGCACATCTCTGAAAGAGCACTAAACTCAGCCTCAGTGGATGAGAGCGCTATAAGACTTTGCTTCTTGGACCTCCATCCAACTACTGAGTTCCCAAACTTCACCACTAGGCCAGACACAGACTTGCGATCCTCAAGATTAGCCCAATCCGAGTCCACAAAGCAAGTCAGTTTGACTTCTCCTTGTGCTGGCAACCTAAGACAAAAGTCTTTGGTCTCCTGCAAATACCTCAGAACTCTCTTGATGCCATTCCAGGCTTGCACACTAGGGTTTGATGCCTCCCTGCTGAGCAGATTGACAGCAAACGCTATATCAGGTCTGCTCCACTGGGACAAGTACAACAAACTCCCAAGGGCTGACTGAAACACTTCAGTATTTTCGAACGCAGCGCGTTCTACTTGCTGGCTGTCCTTCACAAAACTAGTCTCCACAGGACTTCTCACTCCTGCACAATCACTCATCCTCATTTTCTGAAGCAACTGCTCAATTTTACCCCTCTGGCTGAGCAAAAAACTTCCATCCTGTGCACGCTCAACATTGACACCTAAGTAGGTTTTGACAGCCCCAAGCTGTTTAAGCTTGAATCGTTTACCTAGCTCTTTGGCAAACTTCTCCGCCTGTTCATCTGTTTCTGAGAAGAAAAGCACGTCATCAACCCAAATCAGCACCAGTTCCTGTGAGTCTCCTGATCCTCTCAAATAAAAGCAACTATCAGCAACACTTCTCCTGAAACCTAGCTCTTCCAAGGCTTCATTCAGGCACATGTTCCAGTTTCTAGCAGATTGACGTAATCCATAGATGGATTTGTGCAACCTCCACACAACATCCTGCCTTGAATTCTCAAACCCCGGAGGAGGAATCATGTACAGCTCCTCCTGGAGATCTGAGTTAAGGTAGGCAACATCCACATCAAAGTGGTTTACCTTCCAGCCTCTCTGTGCTGCACAAGCTAAAAGCGTTCTCAGAGTCTCCGCTCGTGACGTTGGCGAATACACCTCCGTGAAGTGTATTCCCTTCCTCTGAGTAAATCCTCGAGCAACTAACCTGGCTTTATACTGCGGCTCTCCAGCGTCAGTGGGTTTCAAGCGGTAAACCCACCTGGAACTCACAGCCTGCTTGCCTGGTGGCAACTCTGTGAGTGAGAACACACCTAGATCTTTCATGGACTTCATCTCTTTGTCCATTGCCCTGTGCCACTTGCCTGCTTCTTCCTCAGGTAAACTCTGAATATCCTCGAAGGATTCAGGTTCACATCTTGCAGAACCTACCCAGACGCCTGAAGCGTCGTACCGATCAGGAGGCCTCCTTGTCCTCGCTGATCTCCTCAGTGTGAATCCTGGTGACCCTGCCGCTTCATTGGGTCCAGCTAAATCATCCTCAACTTCAGTGTCTTCCCCCTCTGACCTGCTGCGCCTCTTGGGCCTTACAGCTGGTCCAGCAGGTGAAGAAGGCTCACTTTTTGGCTCAAACTTGACACTTGCCTGAGGAGGTGTTTTAGGTTCCCCCCTCTGAGGGATCCTGAGCTGTCCCTGCCTTGGACTCTGTCCCTCTGGACCGTGGTCCCCAGCTCCAAGTTCCTCTTCCTCCTCAACATCTGAGTCATAGAACTGCTGTGGAAGCACGGCTGGATTGGCGTGCAGACGTTTCCAACCGGCTTGCTGACAGAACTCAGCGCTATTGCTGATAACCAACCTAGACTGGTCTCCACTTGGGTACGCAAACCGCCAGGCCTTTGAGCCAGGCTCATACCCTACAAAGATCATCCTTTTAGATCTTGGCTCACCTTTCTTGCGTCGAGCCTTTGGAATAAGCACCCAAGCCTCACAACCAAACACACGAAGGTAGTGTACCTTGGGCTTCCTTCCATGAAGTAAGAAATACGGTGTATTTCCTACACTAGAGTTGTACACTCTATTCTGCGTATGTACCACATAGTGCCAGGCCTGAGACCAATATTTCTGGGGTAGCCCTGCGTCCCACAGGATCACAGACACAGCTTCCTGCACCGTCCTGTTCTTTCTCTCTGCCAGCCCATTCTGTTGCAGAGAGTAAGGAGCGGTCAGTCTGTGGCTAATCCCCTTCTCCCTAAAGAAATCCTGTAAAGCAGAACCAGTGAATTCAGCACCTCTGTCACTTTGAAAACCATGAACTTTGGTGGAAAAGGTTACCTCAACTGCGGTGATCCAATCCCTGATCATTTTAGCCGCCTCCCCTTTTGTTTTCAGAGAGAAGGTCCAAGCAGACCTGGAAAAATCATCAATCAAAAGCAAAGAATACTTCGAACCTCCCAGTGACTCAACAGACATGGGTCCACACAAATCTGCATGAATTAATTCAAAGGGTTGCGTGGTCTGCCTCTCTGACTTTGGATATGAGCATGTCACAACTTTCGCCTGTTTACATGCATTGCAATCTAGAAATTTGTCACAAACATTAAATTTGCACCCTTGTGTCAACTCTGGTGCTTTCTGGAGATATCTCCAATTCAAATGGGCGAAGCGTCGGTGCCAAATATGTGAACAACCATTGTGGGGTGCTACATTCACACATTGGTCCTTCGCATCTTCGGTGTCATCTTCCCCTGTGGAAGAAGGCACATTTACAGCAAACAAATTATCTTTAGACTGCACTGTGTACACGTGTTTCCCATCCTTGGAGAATTCACATTTGTCACCTGCAAAAGAAATTTGAAAACCATCGGTCAATAGATCATGCACACTTAACAAACAGTTAGTTAAACCGGGCACTGCATAAGCTTTGACTTCATGCTTAAGAAAAGGACAGAAGAACAGTCCTGTCTCTGTTAGCCTTTTTCTGCTTCCACCTGCAAACGTAACATACTTCTCAGTTTTTCTGTCCTGCAATTCCTCAAAAGACCAGGAGATGGCACCAACGAATTTGAGGCACCAGAGTCTATTATTACAGTGAGAAAGTCTTGTTGTTGACATTCCTGGGTCGCCAGGGCAACAATCTCCTCACTACCCCCCTCCTTGGGGCTTCTGCAGATGTCCTCTCTGGTTGTCACGGCAACAGACTCCCCCCGGCAGGAAGACTTGCCCACGACCTTCACAGCTTCCGTAGATGCAACTCTCTCAGTTGCCATGGAGACTGGACTTGTCTCAGTGTTCCCACACAACTCTGAAGCTCTTATCTCTACTTGCTGCAGGTGGCTGACCTTGAAGCCTCTAGCTCTTTTCAGCTTCCCAGGCTCCGACTCACGACGTAAACAACTCTTGGCAGCTTTTGGAGAAAGAGGCGTCTCTGAGCTTTCACTGCTCACTGCCCCCCCACTGCTCACGGGGTCTCCAGGACGTTTTTCTGCACCCCCTCTGATGGATGAAGGGCTCCCAACACTTGACCTCTCTTCAGGTTCCTCACACAGACACGTTGCAGCAACCACACAGCTCCCAGGCTCAGCAAAAGCACAAGCAGCATTGCTAGCAACAACAACAGCAACAGTCCCTTCGCCCCCCTGTGGGGGCTCCCAGCTCCTCCCAGCTGTGTATCGGCACTCAAGAATGTGGCCGGCACCATCTTGCCTCTCCCTTTCGGATGCAGCCACTTCTCGGCCCTTGCTTCCCACTCCAGCCCCACAAGCTTCTCGGAGTGCTAGCCAAGCGGCCTCTGGCTTTCTTGCACCCAGGACAACAGGCACCAGATGAGCATCCACACTTTCTGCCAAAAAAGCAAGCACACGCTTCTCAGCTTCACTTTGCTCTGCAGCCCTCTCAGCCTCTGCTTTCCCAGCTGCATTCTGTGTGGGGTGAATTACATTCCACAGCTGCTCCCCAACCAGCAAAAGCTCTACTTGAAAGCTCCACTGCAGCCAATTTTGGCTAGTCAGTTTCTGACATGGCAGTTTAAACTCAAAGCCATGTTCACAGGGCTGAGCCATTGCCTCCCTTCTGTTGGCTTTTCCAAAGGGTACTCACTCACTCAGCCAAACTGGAAACTCCGGACGTCATGGCTCTCAGCTCCCAGCCTCCTCCGATCTGCCCTCTGAAGTCTCCGGCAGTCGATCAAGCTGACGATCAGCAAATAAAGCTTCAAAGCCCTTTCTCACACGCTTCACGTTGACCCATAACCATGTTAGGTAGATTTATTGCTTTATTCTTGGCGTCCAGCACACTTCCCCCTGCGGGCCTCTGCAGGTTGTAAAGCAATTAGCAGAATTGCACAGCGTCCGTGTTGAAAGGGCAGTAAAACAGTCCCACACGTTTCTTCTTTCCTAATATCACTTTATTTGCTCAAAAGTAGCATATTTACAATCCAGAAACACCATCTGATTCAAGCTGCATCTTATCCCTCTGTTTGCAGCTGCGTAACTAAGCTGCTTTCACTTTTCACTCAGCTCACAGCATTCCAAGCTGCTTTCGTCACGTCCTGGCTTACTTCCCTTGTAAGCGCCTCCTCTCAGCCTCGAGACACAGAAGGTTAACCCTTCACTACACCCAACAAGAGCTTCCTTATGTCAAAACCCTCCATGAAAGATTGTGTGGCAAGGAACAACTATCCATATGCATTTCTACTCATGAGACGGATGTGACTCCCCTGAGTCACGAGCTGATACATCTACCAATTCTTCCAGGGTTGCAGTTTCACTCACAGGAAAAGCAGAGGGAACCCTCTTCCTGCTAATGGGCCTTCCCACTGAAACTGGAAGTCGCTCTCTTTCTACAGGGAGTCAAGACAGAGCCTTGGTGCCACTCGGGAGCACATGGCAGGCCAGCCTTCCCTGCTCTTCCTCTCCTTCTGATGCAGCGGTGCCATCCCTTTGCCCAACAAACATCTCAAGACAGCAAGTCCTCTGACCAATTTGTGGACTGGGCATCTGTACAAGGAACTGCAGCCCATGGAGAAAGCCTCACTTGGGGAGGCACATGGCAGGGTCTGGAGCAAGGGGCCCAGGAGCTGCCTTCTCTCAGGACAGAGCTCAGAAGCAAAGGTGGGCTCTGCTGTTGGCTCCACTGTCCTCCAGGCCATGGCAGAGGAAGCAATGCTGGCATTTCCCGGCTCACCTCACAGTGACTGATCCAGCCAGAATCTCCTTTATGTTGCCCCATTCAGGCTGCCTCAGCACTGAGTGGCAACAGAGGCCAACGGCAAGCAGATTATTATGAAGGGCCACACCCTGAGCTGATGGTTTTCCTGTCCAGGGAATCTTGTTACATCTAGTTCTGCATGTTCACCAGTGACTGCCAGGGATAAAAGTGTGGAAAAGATCACTCCTCCCCAGGACTGTGGCTCACCCGCTTACCTGGAGGGAGGGGCAAGGAGGGGCTCAAGCAAGGGACGACGTCACACACACACACACACACACACACACACCCTCCAGTTGCCATCAGGTTAACTGGACAGGCTCATTCCTGCCACAGAATCCCAACATCTTCAGACCTTCCACTGCCCTTGGATAAGGAGCACCTGGGGTGGGGTGGGGGGGCATGTGCTAGCCTGTGGCTACTGGCAGTGAGGTTGGCAAGCTTGGGGGTGGGGAAAGATTGCCTTTGCCACCCTCTCAGTGCTCTGTCCCCCAACAGAGATTCTCCTAGACCTTATTGCAGGTAGTGAGTTTGCTCAGATCCTGGCCACCCTCCTCCCCTGGCAGTTCTCCAGGAGAAGGTACAGTTGTTCCCACCTGTTGATGGAGCCCCCCCCCCCCCCATACTCTTGGCTGCCCTGACACTGGCCTTGGTCCTGGGCTGGGCTTGCTCTGGCCCTCCACCTCCACCTGGGCTCAACTCCTTGTTTCCAAGCTACTCTTGGTCTTGTGCCTTGTGCAGGGGCAGCAGAAACCCCCTCCTGGCACCTCCCTCCTGACCCTTTGGCCAGAGATATTGCCCCACTTCAGGGTGACTCGCGTGACACAGTTATGAAAGTCGGATGGGGAGGAAATGCTGGAGCAATCTGGCCCCAAGTGAGCAAGAGCGAGGGAGGAAGAGCTGCTGGGGCTATCCTGCTGGGGAAGGGATGTGCCAACCCCGCAGTTCTTGGCTCCTGCTCAGCCCCTGCTGGGGTGGACAGGCTGACTGGCCCACGCACCCCCAGGATGATGCTCACAAGGCCAGGAGCAGATTGGGTTGGCTGTGTGTGCGTTAACTAATGTGAGGAAATCTTTAACCATCAAGTGGTTGCCGTTTGAATTGCGAAACAGCTGACCCAAAGAAATCCTGTTCCTTGTAAGGATCTGGCCACGGGTTCAAGGTGTGGGCCAGGACTGGCCACCCCCTGTTCAAAACTCACCTTAGCCACAACCTTGCTGCCCCCAGCTCTGATGGCCCACGGGCTTTGCTGGCTCTAAAGGGAGAGTAGACTGGAGTGGTTCTAATAGTAGTCATAGCAGCAGCAGGGACTCTCAGAATTATAGAGTTGGGTGGGGTCCCAAGGGTCATCTAGTCCAACCCTGTCATAGTCCCGTGCTGCTCAACCATGGCAGAGCTCAGTGGCAGGAGAGGCCAGCCGACCAGCCGAGTCTCAGGGGGTACTTGTCTGGAGGCAGAGTCTATATGCAAGGTTCAGTCCAGTCCTAAGGTCAGAAGTATCTCAGTTCATGTAGTCAGACAGTCCGGGGTCAAGAAAGCAGAGAGTCCAAGGTCACAAGAGGCAAGAAGCAGCAAGGTCTGGCCAGGAACGACAAATATTGTTTCCAGCAACTGACTGAGGCTGGAAACCCTACTGAAGAAAGCTGGAGCCAGCTGGTTCTCATCAGGAGCAAGAAGGCTGATCAGTGGCAGGTGGCGTCACTCTGCCTTCTGCTCCTTCAGGCTGCTGCTCAACAGGTGAAGCTGATTCCTGGCCCATGACAAAATCCCTGCAATGCAGGAATCACAACTAAAGCCTCCCCAATAGTTGGTGATCGAGTCTCTGCTTAAAACCCCCCAATGATGGAGCCCAGCACCTTCCAAGAGAGTCTGCTCCACTGTCCAACAGTTCTTACCCTCAGTGTGTTTTCTCCCAATATTCCCATGTTTGTAGGCGATTTTGCCTGATAAGACACTTCTTTGCAAAGTGCCCCCCCCCCAATAATGGATTTTTGTATGTTGTTTTCACCAATGCATGCACTTTTATGTACACTTGATTACTGTATGTGCATTTTAGTACACATTACTTGGCTGGAGAACTGCATTCCAAAATTTGGGGGGGGGGGGCGAATTTTAAAGGATAGCTGTGTTTGAATTCTTGCAAGGTTTGCTTCCCCTTTCAGTGGAAACTGAATCGAGTTTCTCCATCTACAGAGCTAGGGGGCTCCTGCAGGTGGGAGAGGCGGCTCCTGCTGCACCCAGATACTCCACTGGACTTTCCTGGGTGCTGCCAGGGCGGGTGGGGGAAGAAGGAAGTTTTTCTCAGTGGCAGCAGCAGGGCACACAAACAGCATTTCTGATGATGGTGAAATTTCAGCTCTGCTTGCTCACAGAAGGTGGCTGTTTGTGAGGGACGGATCTCTCTCTGCTGAGCCACAGTCAGGCCTCTGGCTGGCCCTTCCTCTTTTTCAGCCCAGCTGCTGGCCACATGTGGGGTACCTGAGAGCCTCTGCTGGTCTTGCTCCACTCTAGGTCATTTCATCCTCTTTTGAGCTGCCTGCCATCAGGAAGGTCTGGTCCAGAGGACATAACACATGTGGATTCTGAAATGATTTTGAAGACAACATCTCACACCAAAGCCTCCTGCCTTGAGATCACAGCGGATGGAAGCTTGGATAAGTACATAAGACAAACCTGCTGGATCAGGCCAATGGCTCATCTAGTCCAGCATCCATTTATTCATTGTCTTGCTCTCCCACCTCGTTTCTCCAAGAAGCTCAAGGTGATATATGTACCTGGTTCTCCCCTTTCTCATTTAATCCCCGCAACCCCATGAGGTTGTTTAGGCTGAGAAGCCCCCAAGGTCACAGAAAGCTTAATGGCCAACTGGGGATTCAAACCCTGGTCTCCCAGTCTGACGCTCCTAGTCTGACACTCTAACTAATATACCACACTGGTTCTCATTTCCCACTGGGGAAACTAAGAAATCTCTGCTCTGAGAAGAACTCTCAGGTAGACCAAATCTTTTGAGGTGCTTAAAAAAATCAGCCATGTGCTCCTCTTGCTGAAGCTTCTAGCATTGGAGCTGAGCACTTGGTCCCGGTGGCAAAAGAGCCAGCAGACCTCAGGCTCAGTACAAGGCTGGCCCTGAGACCGGTGTCAGCCGAGTGAGGCTGGGGTGTGCCTACGATGGTATTCCACGGGTAATTTAAAGACTTTTTTGAAATTGTGTTTTTTAAAGGATGTGACCAGTTTTGCAACTTCAATAATTTATCTGTAACTTGGAGAAATATTTTCTCTAAAAGTACTCGAACAATTAAAAAAAACCATCTGTGGCAAAAGGACAAAGAGCTAACGCTTCATGGGCAAGTGCTGAACATATGGCAACGTTTGTTGGAAACTGTGGGGAAAAGCTTTTCTGGCAAAGAACCTGTGGCCAATGTAACATAACCGATGTGACGTGACAATTCAAGCCACGTAAATGTTTCCAAAGCAAAACCCTGTGTATATGACACTTCACTCTGCAGTCACGGGTTGAAGGGGAGCATCAGGTCTACGTGGAAGTTGTAATGTGGAGAAACAGACCCTTTGCTTTAGCAACACCCTAATGATTTGTGACTTTTCAACCCAACGTTTATTATCGTTTACAGGGAAGACAAATGTCAAGGAAGTTCTCTTTCTCAAGAAGAAGAGAATTTCATACCAATAAATATTGTATTGTATCATTTGGCCAACCAATTTCCTTTTCAGTTTCCCAGTTTCAACAATGTCAGAGATGCCAGCTGAGACCAGCACTCCGGGACCGCTTTCTGCTTTTGGAGGACAATCAGTTTCCATTGGGACATTATTCCGTGTCTTGGTGCCGCTTGTTTTAAATTATGTGCCAAATTCATGTACACTTTATGTATGAGACAAGCTTCAACCTGCCATGGGGTTGTACTTGTCCTCTGAGGCAAGTTAAGAGACTTTTGGCTCCCAAAAGGATCTCTCGATCTAGAGTATCTCCAGCCTGTGGGGCAGCCTTGGCCCACCAATCTTCCTCCATTGGGACCGTGAGGCCATTATTCTAAGCTTGTATGATCCTAATGCAACATTTCTTCTCAGTTCAGCAAGTTAGAAAGCAAATCTATCGGTACAAAAAGGGGTCATTAACCTATTCTCTAATTTCTTGGAGTGGTATCTAACTGAAGTTTAGAAAAAAAGAGAGAGAAATCCTGAGTCACATGTTGTTTTAATCAAATGTAAAATGCCATTTGGAAAACTGTTGCCAGATAATGAAACTAGAAAATTATCTTTAAAATGAGATAGAACACGTTAACAACGTGAAGATGAAAAAAGGGTTTGTAAGTTGAAATGTTAATGGAATTATCTAGTAGCTCAATTTATGCCTCAGTTTCCCTGCTGAAATTTAAAAAAAAATATAGGAAAGAGTTTTAGGACACACTTTCAGAGTTAAAGATCAACAGCAATTAGAATATACGGTGCAGTTGTTCACATGTCAGGATAATCTACCAATTTACCAGCTGAAATCACAGTAAAACACCTCAGGCTTTCTTGAGCATTTGAAGGCTGACTGGACAATGCCTCAAACTGAGATAAGCAACTCTTCATCAAGGATAATAAAATGTGAGGTAATAAAATGTTGTTTCTTCAGAATTTCAGGAAAGCAAGAAAAGGCTTGCTGCTGTTGCTACAGTCATCCCCAGTCACTGACAAACTCATGGACAGCAGGACCGACTCCCTTTCTCAATATCCTCTCCCTGAAGAGCTGGCTGGACCCACATAGCTAAAGTTGCCCCACGGCTGGTCGCTCCTGAGACTGCAGCTGGCTTCCTACGGCACAGAGGAGCCCCTGGCCAGAAAATTACTTGCTTCTCATCTTTGTGATGCGTCCAACAGTCTTGGCTCTGAAATGCCCCAGATTTCTGCCCCACGTGTCAACTGAGGAATAACCTCAACTTCAAAAACTCTCAGAGGCGGCACCACAATATCCCCACCCTTCACTCTGGGAAATGCAAACACTGACTGCGCCAAACTCCAACCATTCCAAAGACCATTTTGGGCAAAAGAAATCTCCGGTTAATTAAATCTATCAAATTGCTCCAACAGATGCCTGCTTGATTGCCATTTGTGCTTAACTGCTCAGTTGCCAAATACGTTTAAATTGGTCTTGGTGTAATTGACACATAACTGTTGCTTATTGCATACTTCCCCAAATGATTTCAGCAATCTCCTGCCAATTAGGGTCTGGGAAAACAGGTTCCTGTTGTCCGTGTGTAGCAGCCACAATGCCCGTGCCATGCTATTTTGCGTCCTAGGCAAGGCTAACTACACACACACTAGTTAACTTCAATTTTCATAACAGATGTCTTGTAGAAAAAAGGATAAGTGCAAAACTTGAAACTGCCTTGGTCTGACCGCATCTGGAATACTGTGTCCAGTTCTGGGCACCACAATTCAAGAAGGATGTCCACATGTGGTAGATATGTAAAATAGTTTAAAAGTATCGGGAAATGATATACAATGCTATATAACGATAATGATATATGATGAGATGAAAAAAAATGTTTAAAAACCTTTTCCCAAATACCCATTTCTTTTGGGAATGGTACATATTAGGGACGCTTGTGGTGCTGTGGGTTAAACCACAGAGCCTAGGACTTGCTGATCAAAAGGTCGGTGGTTCGAATCCCCACGACGGGGTGAGCTCCCGTTCCTCGGTCCCTGCTCCTGCCAACCTAGCAGTTCAAAAGCACATCAAAGTGCAAGTAAATAGGTACCACTCTGGCGGGAAGGTAAACGGCGTTTCCGTGCACTACTCTGGTTCACCAGAAGCGGCTTAGTCATGCTGGCCACATGACCTGGAAGCTGTACACCGGCTCCCTCGGCCAATAAAGCGAGTTGAGTGCTGCAATGCCAGAGTCGGCCACGACTGGACCTAATGGTCAGGGGTCCCTCTACCTTTACATATTTATGTATGCTACTACAGCAGCTAGGATTTTGTTAGCTCAGAAATGGCAGGTGAGTGAGGTCCCAAATAAGGAGGGTTGGCAATTAAAAGTGATGGAATATGCAGTTAGCTGGTCTAACAAGTAAAATAAGAAAACAAGAACAAGTATACAAAGAGGAATGGAATTTTTTTGTGTAGTATCTGGAAAACAACTGTAAACATGTGAACAAGATAGTAGGATTAAGGTAAATTCAATAGTGTAACATATAACAAAGGAATAATAAAGGAATAAGGGAGTTAAATAGATATATGAGAATATGTGGGGTAGGTGGGAAAATTAAAGGAACCACGGAAGGGGAAGATGGGAAGTCGTAGATGACTGGTTGGTTTTAAAGAGACCTGGTGTTCATCTCTATGGATGTGGGTGATCTGACACTAAGTAAAAGCGAAACAAAAGAAGTGTCATGGTCAGATCACTTCCTGGTGCAACTGGACTTCTCCACAACCCTTCCCCTTTGCAGGGAGGTGGGACTGATTTGGATGGTCCGTCCCCGCCACTGAATGGATCCAAATGGTTTCCAGAGGTAGGGGATGTTTTATCCCATGTTGATGGCCTTTCAGCTGATTTCCTGGTAGTCCGCTGGAATGCGGGGTTAACCAGGGCTATTGACTGTTTGGCTCCGAAGCGCCCTCTCTGATTGCATGAGGCCCAGACAGCCCCATGGTTTTCACCAAAGCTGAGGGCAATGAAACAAGTCGTTGAGACGGCTAGAGAACCAGTGGCAGAAAACTCATTCTGAATCGGACCGGACATGGGTTAGAGCTCAACATCGAGCCTACCAAGTGGCGATAGTGACGGTGAAGAGGACCTTCTTCACCGCCTCTATTGCATCTGCAGAAAACAGCAGCAGGAGACTCTTTCAGGTAGTTCGCAATCTCAAAGCCACCTTCGCCATTGGGGCCCGGTAAGGACCCAAGATTCCGTCTAGTCAAGTTGCATGGGATCAATTCCAATCTGTTACCTCCCAGGATGTGGACAGGCTCTTGAACAACTGAAATCGACCACCTGCCTCTTTGATTCTTGCCCATCTGGGCTCATAAAAATGAGCCGGCAAGGGCTGGGTGATGGGCTCTGTGGGGTGGTGAATGCTTCCCTCTGTGAGCAAGCCTTCCCAGACCCACTGAAAGAGGCGGTTATTAAACAGCTTCTTAAAAAACCATCTTTTGATTCAGCTAATATGGCCAACTATCACCCAGTTTAAAATCTTCCATTCTTGGGCAGGGTGATTGAGTGGGTGGCTGCTGAGCAACTCCAGGCATGCCCCCATCATTTAGCCCAGACACTGAGGTCCACTGAGGGTCTTCTGGCGGCTCCCTCTGCAGGGTAGGGCTCGAACCCATGGCTTCAAGTTACAAGACAGGAGATTACAACTCAACACCAGGAAGAACTTTCTGACAGTAAGAGCTGTTTGACAGTGAAATGGATTCCTTCAGAAGGTGGAGGACTCTCCTTCCTTGGAGGCTTTTAAGCAGAGGTTAGTTGAGTTTCCTGCATTGCAGGGGGCTGAACTAGATGACCCTTGGGGTCCCTTCCAACTCTTATGATTCCACGTTGCTTCTCACTTGCCTTTTTTCTATACCGGTAAGTTCCAAACGCTGCAGCCTTTGTTCATAGGGGTGTCACGCTATTCCCCCCACTTAATCATTTGGGTTACCCTTTCTGAACCTTTTCCAGCCCAACAATATCCTTTTACGTGCTCACTTTGGCAGCACGTATACTAAAATTGGAACGATACAGAGAAGATTAGCAGGGCCCCTGCGCAAGGATGACACGCAAATTTGTGAAGCGTTCCTTTTTTTAAAAAAAATCCTTTTATGAGGCGAGGGGAGAGGCTGGGGAAACCCAGCAAGATGGGCAAGGTATAAATAATAAAATTATCACTATTATTATTATTATTACTATTGGAGGTTATGATCAGATGGGCCAGAGATATAGGTCATACAATCCAGTTGGAACAATGGGAGAATTTATGGAGACACAACATTAAATTTACAGCATGCTCCATAATTAGAGAAAACTTAATGAAAATGAAATACCAATGGTATTTAACCCCAGTTAAACTGGCTAGAATATATAAATAAAAAACCAGTATGTGTTGGAGATGCAAAAAAGACATCGGAACAATGTATCATATGTGGTAGGAATGTGTACATATTTTAAAAATTTGGACCACCATACAAGAGGAACTTTAAAAAATGCTTAAAGTACCGTGCAATAACTGTAAAAACCTGTAGCGTTCCTCTTGGGAATAACAACAAATGACATTCCTGCAACCAATAGAAAAGTATTCTTATACGCAACAGCTGCTGCCACAATACTTATAGCAAAAAAATGGAAGGGGGAAAAATCCCATCTGTTTGAGAGTGGCAAGTCAAATTTTGTGAATATATAGTTTCGGCTAGCCTTACGGCAGCAATAAGAGGACAAACAGATCAAAAATTAATTGAAGAATGGGATTGTGCAAAGGAGTATATGAAAAAACATTGTTCTGGGACAAATATATCAATATGCAATGAATAAAGTTTACAGGGTAGAAATATTGAGGAAATGGATGGAAGTGGAATAAAAACAATGTAATATTAATAACACAGTGAATAAAAGAAGTCAAACATGGGTGGAGGGAAGTCTATGTTTTTATGCATTTTTTGGTGTGTTCTTTTTATTTTATTTTATCTTTTGCGTAATGTGTTATTTTTCCTTTTTTGCTTGTGATGTTGTTTGGTTTTTGTTACTGCAATTCAATAAAAGTATTTATTAAAAAATATAAAAAAAATATTATGATTAAAACTGAAAACAGTATTTTAAGTGTGGTCATTCTATAGATTTCTATTTTATAAATAAAACCCACGTATTCCTTACAGTTTATCAGCATCTGAGATCAGTTTTCCTCACAAAACTGTATGACTTAATTGGGCCAGCAATTTCTTACCTGCATACATTTGAAAATGGGGTACTTGTTGTAGTTTGGTTTGCATGTTGAAAGCACACTTTTAAAGGGATATGCCACCCCGTTGCTGCTCTTGGTATCATGGTGAATTTAATAGCTGTTCACTATGATAAAGAAAATAAAAACTGTTGGTTCCATTTAATTATTTGACAAATGTAGATACTGCTTTATCAAGAACAAGATTGGGAAGCAGTGTATATAAAATATTCATTAAAAATAATAAAATCAAAAGATAAAATATAAATCAACCTAAAATTTATCAAAATACAAATAAAACCCATTTTGAAACAAACATCTGTAATACAATCACATGCAGTGGTACCTTGGGTTACAGGCGCTTCAGGTTACAGACTCTGCTAACCCAGAAATAGTACCTCGGGTTAAGAACTTTGCTTCAGGATGAGAAAAGAAATCGTGCTCTGGCGGCACGGCAGCAGCGGGAGGCCCCATTAGCTAAAGTGATGCTTCAGGTTAGGAACAGCTTCAGGTTAAGAACGGGCCTTTGGAATGAATTAAGTACTTAACCCAAGGTACCACTGTATTAGCATCTGGGAAAAGCAGTACAGCAAAGGTGCTTGCATAATGGCAACGATCAGGGTGTTTAAAAGACGGTTTAGGAGGCAGAGGCCAAACTGCAGGGAGGGCAGTTGCCTTTGTGTGCTCCCTGGGGGCACCTGGTTGGCCCCTCCTGGTTGCTGGCCCTGGACAGAAGGCGCTTTGGCCTCTGATTCAGGAGAGCTGGGCTTAGAACATGGTCAGCAAGAGGCTTCACAACACACTCCAGGGTGAAATGAGGCTGTGGCTGTCTCTCAATTCCTTGAAGATGTCATAAAAGCACCTGCTGGGTAACTGGCATTAGTGCTACAAGACGAAAACAGCAGGACGGTTTCGCTGGCAAAGCACCAGAAACAGTCACCAATCCCTAATACTAGAACACCAGTGGCTAAGTGTGCACCATCACCCCAGAAATCACAATGGACTGGCATTTGCATGAAGGAGGTGCAGGAAACTAAGACGAGCAGGAGGAATTGTGAGGTTCTCCAGAAAGGCAGAGCCAGCACTGAACTGAGGGGAAACAGGAGTTTTCTGGGTTCTCTTGGAGATGCCTGAAGCAGAGCTTCTAGGTTGAACAACAATGTGAGACAGGACCAGGAGAGACACACGGGATTAAGTGTAGAGAGGCAGTATATTAAAAGCTCCAAAAGAGATTCTTACGCTAATTCTGTTTAGTTTCGGAGCTTAAAAAAGGAATCTGGAAGAAAATACAAATCTATCAGGAAAATGAAGGCAAAGTAACAGGAAATTTGGCAGGTGTACTTCTGCCTACTCCTTGCTCCAGTCTGTGCATGTTTTTGTGTAACACGATCATGTCTGCCTTATTTTTTCTTCTTCCACAAACTCCTGAGCCTCCAAGGTTGCAGCCCATTTTCCTCCCAGGGGACTCACTCCATCCCCTTCATGCTTTTGCTGGCCCTTCCCTGAAACTTCCCCGGCTCTCTCCTTTTTGAGGTGGGGCGACCAGGACAGGACAGGCTTCCAAGCGGGTAAAGCTGCCTTGACAAGAGTCAAGTGGACCTCGGGGTTTGGCGGAAGCGCCCACCGAGCAAGTCAGCCATGCAGTGGAGCTGCTGGCCAAGCGGACGCGGGGTTTTGTTGCCTGGCCCCAAGGATCGCGTCCTCTGGATGGAGAGCAGCTGTGGGAGGGACTTGGATCCCCTTCGGGGGTGGAAGCCTGCAGACAAGGTGGCGAAGGGCTGAGGAGGGCCGGCCGAAGGGGCCGAGGGCCAAGCTGGCCAGCAGACGAAGCTCTGTGGGCCTCCTCGAGAGCAGGCCTTTCCGGGGACGGAGGGGGGACGGAGACACTGCTGGGCTCTAGCGCTTTGCCAGCCGGAGGTCCCGCCAGAGAGAGAATTATTTCACTATTAATATACTTCCACGTCATTGTATTTCAGTTCAACAATTACTTTGATAAAATGCATATTTTGTTATGTGCAAATGAGGTCCATAAATGACCACCTGGCATATATTCAACACAAAACACAGCAACCATTTGTTGGGGATGTTACGGTAAAATCTGGGTGCGGGGTTACTCTGCCACCCAGCTCGTCGGACTAAGTCCGCGGGTCCCTGCGGAAGAAGATGAGCTCAGCCGGAGACAGGAGCAAGTTGCAGGAGATCCGAGTTTATTGCGCAACAGGTTCAAGGCGAGATTGAACAGCGAGAAAGGGGTGACATGAACTTTTGAAATTTCCCTCCATGTCCCAGAATACAGTGCAAAATACATCCCAGTTACATCATGAATACATTAAGAAGAGGTTGGGTTACACAGATTACATCACGAATACATTAGGAAGAGGTTGGGTTACACCGGATTAACATATGGAGGAGGGAGGGGGGAATATGCAGAGCTGGAGATATGCGCAGGTAAGCACATCCTGAGAAGACAATGGTCCATGTATGCATAGTCTGTCACCTGGCATCGCCCGGAGGAAGGGCTTGGCAGAGCGATTTGACAGGATTAGGGTCTTGACACCTTGCTCGAGGGATTATGGAGGACAGGGGAGGTGTCATGGAGTCCTAGAGAAATTGAGCAAATTGGCACGTTGGTTTTCTATGAATTTGATAGATTTTAGTCCCTTTTGACATTGACAATTGGAAATAAATGGATATATTGTAGTGAAGAAGAAGAAGGTGAAGAAGACATGCCCGCCCCCCTATCAGGGACAAGGGCCAGCTGGCCATAGCAAGGGCCCCCTTCCTTCCCTCCCTCCCTCCAGGAACCTCCCTCCGCCCCTTCCGCGCCCCCGTTCCCCGGGCGGGCGGCCAAGCGGAGGCGCCTCCCTCCCTCCCTCCCGGACTCCGCCCCCGCCGGTGCCGCGAGCCAGGGGCGCCCCCTTGTGGCCGCCAGGAGAGCGGCGCCGGAGGCAGCCCCCGTGTGGCGCCTGCGCAGTGCCGCGGGGAGCCGCGTGTCGGGCAGGCGAGCGGGGCGGGGCCGAGGCGCGTTTCCCGCGCAGCTGCGCTGAGGGAGCCAGGAGGAGGAGGAGGAGGAGGAGGAGGAGGCCTCGGTCCCGCCATGGCTTCTCCGGCCAGGGCCCTCCGGGCGGGCGGCGTGGGGCCGGGCCGGGCCGGGCTGAGCTCCCTCTTGGTCCGCAGGGCGACGGGCAGCGACGCCTCGGAGGACTCCGGCGACCGCGCCTTCGAGGACAGCCCTGGCGGCAAGGCCGGCAAGCCGCGGCCCCGCAAGGCGCAGGTAGGGAGGGCCGGAGGGAGGCCCCGGCGGGGTGGGGCGCCGCCAGGCCTGGCTGGGGCTCCCGGCTTCCTCGCCCTCTCTCTCCGTCCCCTCAGGCGGCGAGGCCAAGGGCGGCCCCCAAGGACCCTCTGCCGGCCCGCGCCGAGCCCAGCGGCGGCCTCTTCCAGGCGGTGAAGGCGGGCGGGAGCGCCGCGCAGGTGAGGGGCAGCCGAGGGAGCCGCGCGGAGAAGGCCCTGCTCTGGGCTGCCGTCGGGGCAGAGAGCGGGGAGGGAGGGCCCAGCCCGGAGAAGGCGCCCCCTCCTGCTCAACCCGAAGCTGCTGCTTGAGCTCCATGGGATGCGCCAGCAGCCGGCCCCAGGGGAGCTTTGGAAGGAGAGGGAAAGATGGGCCTCCACCCCTGTCCTATGTGCTGGAGTGGGAGAGCTGGCTTGGTGGGCTGCAGTGGAGCAAGGGTTGGCTTTTTGAAAGGAGACTTGGGGCAGGTGAGAGGGGCAGGGTTGGCTGGAGAAAGATAAGGAGCAGGGATATGCGGCGGGGGGGGGGGAAGGCCTTAGGGGAAGGTGTCTTAGGGGAAACGCAAATCCTCTAGTATGCTTGTGCTCTTGTGGGTCTCGCATCTCTCTCTTGTTTCTATGTGCGTGTCCTTGCCCTGCTCCCTTTGCCTACTGCCATCCTCTGTCAACTGCCACAGTCTATAGTTGATGACTGGCTTGAGAGTTACAGGAAAGACAGGGAATCTGGGTTTCTGGAGCTGTTCAACTTCATTGTCCACTCCTGTGGTTGCAAAGGTGAGTTTAGAGTGGAGTGTTGTGCTTCTGCGTACTCTTGCAAAAGCTCTCCTGTGCTCCGTCCCCCTTCCAGTTGCATGCTTGCTCTGCAGTGATGTGAGGCTGGACGGGCGCTCTCTCCCTTCTCTTTCCCCTCCACGGCCCTGCAGGTGTAGTGACCCTGGAGATGCTGAGAGGCCTTCAGAACTCGGAGATCATCCAGCAGCTGACAGAATCATTTGATGAGGTGAGAACTAAGGAAGGGGATGTTTCTGGGGAGGTTCAATCCAAACAGTCGCCTTGGAGGGAGGGTGGCAGAGACAAATGGTGGACTCAGACAAATCTTTTCCTAGGGCTCAGCAGAGTACCCACTGTTGTTGAACACCCCAGTCTGGCGGCGGTTTCGGCAGGGGTTCTGTGAGCTGTTGGGAGTTCTTGTGCACCGAACACAACATGCTGTTCTCTATGATGAGTATTTGATGGGTAGCCTTGTCGCCCTGCTTACTGGCATGTCTGACTCCCAGGTGCGTGCTTTCCGCCACACAAGCACCTTGGCAGGTAGGAGAGTAGTCTGGGTTTGGGTGGGCAGATGCATCCCTTTCTGAGAGGAGCTGAGAAATGCCATGCTATGCTTCATCTTTTCCTGTAGCCATGAAACTAATGACAGGTTTGGTGCGTGTAGCTCTGAGTGTCAGCCTGCAGAAGGACAACAGTCAGCGGCAGTATGAGGCTGAGCAGGCCAAGGGATTGAGCTGCCGGGCTCTGGGGAAGCTGGAAGGGCTGCTGGAACAACACAGAGAGGTGAAGGTGGCAGGGCTGCAGCACAAGGTGGCATGGGGTGGGGCGGGAGAGCAGGCAAATATGACCTCATGGAAATTACTGAAACCTCGTGGAATGAGACTTGTCTCGGGAGACAGTGGAAAAGGGCATATTTGGAGGTGGGGTAAACTGTTGGAAGGTTACAGCACCAGTTCTAGCTGTAGAGACCAATGCGAATGAGATGTGTTTTGTTGCAGCTGGGGCAGATGAAGGCATCTGGTTGTGCTGCTGTGGATGCACTATGGCATTTCTTCTCTCTCTGCTCCTTTCACCGGTCATCCCTCTTCTGGTCACTTTTATGGATGCAGGACATGTCTGTCTCCAGGCATTGCAGTCATCTGCAAAGGATTCCCACACGGTGGGGTTGATGTTTCCAGCCTTTATGTCACGTTTGCAGGCATCTTTGTAGCGCAGAGTTGGTCGGCCAATGGGTCTGGTGCCTGAAGCCAGCTCCCCATAGAGCACATCCTTGGGGAGCCTACTATCTTCAATTTGTGGACAAGACCAAGCAAGCATAGGCCTCGCTGAGACTGGAGTGAGAACTTGCTGGGAATGTGGGCTTGAGAGAGCACATTTTTGGTTGGAATTCTGTCCTGCCATTTGATACCCAAAACCTTTATGATGCAGCGTATGTGGAAAGTGTTGAGGCCTCGCTCCTGGCGGTTGCCCATGACTTGCTTCCATAAAGCATTGTGCGCAACACACAAGCCTGGTAGACCTTCATCTTGGTATTGAATGTTTGTTGTTGTTGTTTAGTCGTGTCCGACTCTTCGTGACCCCCTGGACCAGAGCACGCCAGGCACTCCTGTCTTCCACTGCCTCCCACAGTTTGGTCAGACTCATGCTGGTAGCTTCGAGAACACTGTCCAACCATCTCGTCCTCTGTTGTCCCCTTCTCCTTGTGCCCTCCATCTTTCCCAACATCAGGGTCTTTTCCAGGGAGTCTTCTTTTCTCATGAGGTGGCCAAAGTACTGGAGCCTCAGTTTCACGATCTGTCCTTCCAGTGAGCACTCAGGGCTGATTTCCTTAAGAATGGAGAGGTTTGATCTTCTTGCAGTCCATGGGACTCTCAAGAGTCTCCTCCAGCACCATAACTCAAAAGCATCAATTCTTTGGCGATCAGCCTTCTTTATGGTCCAGCTCTCACTTCCATACATCACTACTGGGAAGACCATAGCTTTAACTATACGGACCTTTGTTGGCAAGGTGATGTCTCTGCTTTTCAAGATGCTGTCTAGGTTTGTCATTGCTTTTCTTCTAAGAAGCAGGCGTCTTTTAATTTTGTGACTGCTGTCACCATCAGCAGTGATCATGGAGCCCAAGAAAGTAAAATCTCTCACTGCCTCCATTTCTTCCCCTTCTATTTGCCAGGAGGTGATGGGCCCAGTGGCCATGATCTTCGTTTTTTTGATGTTGAGCTTCAGACCATATTTTGCGCTCTTCTCTTTCACCCTCATTAAAAGGTTCTTTAATTCCTCCTCACTTTCTGCCATCAAGGTTGTGTCATCTGCATATCTGAGGTTGTTGATACTTCTTCCGGCAATCTTAATTCCGGCTTGGGATTCATCCAGCCCAGCCTTCACATGATGAATTCTGCATATAAGTTAAATAAGCAGGGAGACAAATATACAGCCTTGTCGTACTCCTTTCCCAATTTTGAACCATTGAGTTGTTCCATATCCAGTTCTAACTGTAGCTTCTTGTTGCACGTAGAGATTTCTCAGGAGATAGATGAGGTGATCAGGCATTATATAAAAAAAATATAAAAAATTGTCCAGTAGCACCTTAGAGACCAACTAAGTTTGTTAGTTGGTCTCTAAGGTGCTACTGGACATTATTTATATTTATATTTTTATATATTTCTACTGCATCAGACCAGCATGGCTACCTGCCTGAATCTTGAATGTTAGCGTCACATTCTCCCATGCCCTTTTGAAGAGGTGAATCATTGCCATAGCTGCCTCGCCAATACGTTTGTCCAGCTCAGTGTTACTAACGGTGGAACCAAAGTAGACAAAATCTACCACCTCAAGTGTGTGATCACCAGTGCTGATGTGTGGAGTGCTGGCAGCATACTGACCCAGGATGATGGTATTTGTCAGGCAAATAGTAGGGCTAAACTCCTGCAGACATGGGCAAAAATGAATATATATATATATATATATATATATATATATATATATATATATATGAATATAGAAATTGATGGGTATAAATTAATCAGTGAAAAGGTGGAGACCCAACAGGAAGAGAGGAAGGTAAAGGATGTGTATACTTGTGAAGAGATTCATAACCTGGAACATGGAAAGCAGATTGAGAATATATGGGTAAAAATTACAGGAGAGGGAAACTACAGTGACCTTATTCTGGGTGTCTGCTGAAGACTTCCAAGCCAGACTGAAGACTTGGCTGATGTCTTCCCAGAGCAGATGATCAAACATTTGAAAAGGAGAGCTATAGTAGTCATGGGAGACTTCAACTTCCCCAATATCTGCTGGAATTCAAGCTGCCAAGAATGTAGTGTCCAACACATTCCTCACTTGGTCCTTACCAAGAGGGATGAACTGATCAACGAAGTAGAAGTCCTGGAAACCTTGGGGGGAAGTGATCATGTCCTCTTGGGTTTCAGAATGTAGAGGCAAGGGAAATTGCGCTCAGATGTGCACTCGAAGGCTGATTTCAAAAAGTTGAAGGAACTACTGTGACATGCCATGGTTGGAAATAACTCAAAGAGAAAGGAGCTCAAGATCAGAGTTTCTTAAAGGTCAAATATTAAAAGCTTAAATGCAGACGATTCCAACAAGAATTGGATGCAGAATGAGCTTACAGATGGGTTGAAATTTGAGAAGAGAAGAAAGGAAATCATGGAGGAGGAATATATATATATATACGAGTAGCCAACAGTTGCAGGGTGAATGTCAGATGGGCTAAAGCTCAGAATGAACTCAGGTTTGCAAGAGAGGTTAAAAAGGGTGTGGTTTTTTGGCTGTGTTCAAAGCAAGAGGAACAAGCAAGTGGCAGGTCCTCTGTGTGGAGAAGATGGAGAAGTGCTATTGTATGAGCGAGAAGGCAGATGTCAGAGAAGTTCCTTCACTGACAGCAGAACTGCTCAACATCTCTTTCTGTGTTCACCCAAAAGAAAAGCAATGCCCAACCTAGTGATAGCATGATGAGTGAAGTGAGGGAGGAGTTGCAGCCCAAGATAGGAAAAGAGATGGTAAGGGAACACCTGGCAACGTTAAATGCCTTCAAATCTCCAGGGACTGATGAGCAGCACCAAAGGGTTCTAATGGAGCTTGCAGATTTAATCTCAGAGCCTCTATCTATAATCTTTGAGAATTCTTTGGAGTTGTCATTCATGAATGTCTGGCATGCCACAGGTCTAAAGTGCAAATTTTAGGCAAAATACATCTTTGGATTTTTAGTTTCTTGGTAGCATTTTGGGGCTCACCATGTTGATCTAGTATTTATTCAGGTGAAATTTCAGAACAGAAACATGCAGATTCAGCACAGAAACCACCAGGACCCAAGCAGGTCCTTCACAACACGTCTTTTGGGAAGGTATCCCCATGTTCACACACCAGAGCTCCGCAAATCCCTCGGTGGACTTAAGGGAGCAGCTTCTGTTACACAAAGGCTCTCCACTGTGACTTCCCTAGATTCTTGGGCGAGTTAACATTTCTTATGGGTATCTCCTGGATCCCTTCTCCTGTCCCAGCTTTTCCTCGTGCTCTCTTGATAAAGGCTTCAGGGCATCCAGGTGACTGTGCTTGGGATCATGGAACTCTGGGGTTCTAATGTATCAATATAAGCATTGGCTGGGTTCATTTCTCATAGACAGGAGGGAAAGGGTTCAATCTTCCTGTCACGGAACCCCTAGATTAAATATTAGAGCACTACAGCTGCTGAACTGATCATCTGTGGGCTGGTTTTTACTCCAGGCCTCTAGAGAGTTATTCTAACTCATTAGGAGGCAATTTTGACTCAGTGTCATTTTTACATGCCAGAGACAGAAGATGTGACTGTGCTTCAAGCAGGGCAGACAGTCTGCTCCCTGTGAGAGTCCCTCTAACATGTCAGATGCAGGTGGCAGTGCACGCAAGTGCCTGGCTGGAGACTTAAACCACTTGTGTCCTGCTTTGTGTGTTGCCAGCTCCAGGAGAAACAGGAAGAGCTTGAGAATTTGATGAACGCTATCTTCAAGGGGGTCTTCATTCACCGCTATCGGTGAGTTGGGGTGAGGGCAAGTTCAGCTAGAGCAGGGACCAGTGAGCCACGCTGTCCATCTTAACACTTTCTTATTATTTGCTTGTCAAGGGACCTTATGCCTGAAATTCGTGCCATTTGCATTGAAGAGATGGGCCAGTGGATAGAGCATTACAGCAACTCCTTCCTGACTGACAGCTATCTCAAGTACATTGGCTGGACGCTACATGACAAGGTAGGTAGGTGGAAGAAGGTGGGTGTTGCATCCAGCAGGAGGTACCCATCTGCTCATAGGCAAACAGCTGTAAACATGTTCAGGGCTTCCATGGGACTGCGGTGGAGAACCTTTCTTAGCCTGAGAGTCAGATTTCCATATGGCCAACCTGCCAAGGGCCAGGGCACACGCATACACCTGGGCAGGCAGGGATGCCTCTGTGTGATCTCTAACAGGAAGAAACTGCATTCACACATCCAGCCACCTCTGTGCTGGGGTGGGAGGAAATGCTGCTGTTTCATTTTGAAAAGTTAGGCAGCATTTCTCTTGTTTCTGATCTTGGAGACATTTCAAATGCATTATTTCAGTAATAATAGCAACGCTGCAAGATAAACTATATTATTCTCTTACCGAGAATTGGAGGGAGGGGGGTACTGAACCGCAAGCACAAAGAGGTGCTGAGCGAGGGGTTTGATGTAAGTATACCCAAGGAGGATGTCAAAAACACCAGAATGGGCAGTTCTACTGCCTTATTTAGAGGTATAAACTTACACCACAGCATGCAGAGCCCCACTACCTGTACAGAAGGGATGGACACCACAAAAGCGAGAGGTCGTCATGATTTGTTTGCAGCTGAGGAAACATGTATGTATCCTTTATGCACAAAGTAGCATATGTTAGTTTCCCCTGGTCAGCGAGGCCAGAGGTAGCAGCTGTCCAGAGCTCCTCTCTTCCTGGGCCCTGAGCCCAGCATCCCAAGGCTTACAGATAAGCATAGCATCGAAGCCAGACAATTCGCATATATCAAAGCAAGTGAATATAAACATGAGCTTGTTCTTGCAACAACTAGCCGTTGTAGTTGTTGCTACAATTGGTCGTTGTTGGAACATTTCACCTTTGGTTCATCACGGTGATTGTCAGAATAGCTGCTTTTCTAGTGGATATGTTTTTGGAGGGAAAGGTTTGGAAGAGAGATTCTTACTCTCTCAACAAAGTTAAGTACAATTGTGATTGCACATTAAAACTTGGTTATATTTGCATCTTTAAACAAATGTTCTTCACAAAAATACTTTGGGTATAATAAATCACAGACACTTAGCTTTGCAAACAGGTGAATATTTTGCTAAGGAGTTATAGAAGTTACAGTCGACGTCAAAATCTGCTGGTAGTGAAATGAAGATGAAAAAGGTGTCACGGCTAAAATGGCCGCTGTTTCTTTAATGCGAATAAAGCTGGGTCAGCATGAGTCAGCAGCCTGCACTGGGTTGTATATATAGAGTGAGAAATGTTAGTTTGGGTTGGCTGGTGTTTGGGTTGGTTGGTTGGTTAGTTAGTGTTGATGTGTGTAGTTGGTCAGTCGCGGACTTCCGGGGTGGCGCCATCGGCAATGGCAGACTCTGAACTGGAGGGACTAGCTCCGCGGGAAACGGGTCTTCACCACTACGGCGAAGCGGGGACCCTTTTAAAAATCACAGGCGGATGAAGCCTGTGACCATGGGACTCGGCGGGCACCTTTAGCGCCCCCCCAACTCGCTAAGGAACCCACTAACGGGCTCCTAAGTGAAGAGGGGGAAGTGGCGCGGTGCTGTGAGTCAACTGCTATTTCCGTGGAGCGAAGCTGCATAGCCGTTGCCGGAGAGCGCTGCCTTTTTCCTGGGACAATTTGGACTCTAAAATAAGCACCCGTGAGTACTTAGACTTTGAACAACTGGACATTAAATAAGGTCTTGCGTGCAGAAAGGAATTGGATCTTAAAAATCTATTTCAATTTGGTACGGAACGGGAAGGTCTAAACAGGAAGTCAGCCTTCCGTTCCTTTGTAGACAGAATAAAGCAAAGACAACGTAAACTAGAGCTTAGAAAATCGCCTTTAAAGGATTGGATTTCATCATTTAAAATTGTGGAACCCCCCTTCGACAGCAGGAGAAGAAGGGGGATCTTTTTCGGACTGTTTAAAGTGAGTTTAAAGTAAAGCAACTTTCCTCCGTCCTGATCCTGGAGCGGGGTGTCAGGACTGACATTTGAAGTTCATTGACCAGAGACAAACGTTTTTGACAAATAGCTAAAAGAAGAGAAACATAGTGATTCCACTGTTTCCCTTCGCATTTTAAAGGAACAAATATTGACAAAGTATCTCAAAAAGGGAAACTTCGTTGCAAGAACAAATAGAAGTTTTCCCCCTAGAGGGAGACTGTGAAACTGTAACCAACTCCAGGGAGCCGGCAGCTGTTACAGATTACAATCGTGGGAATTGGCATTTGACCTTGCAGGACAATGTATTCAGAAGCTTTGTTGTGTGCTTTCTATAAAACAAATGCCCTACTGGAACAGGTACATGAGAAGGTGAATTTGGTGGCGACTTCGACTAGAAATTTTGAACAGGCAGTGGGAAATTTTGAACAGACAGTGGGAAAATATGTGGAGCCCACCCAGGAATTAAATCAGGAGTGTGTTTTGAAAGAACAGGCCCAACAGGAATATGAGTTTTCGGATTTGATAAATGAACTTGGAAAAAGCCAGATTTGGAAAGAAAAAGTTTGGTTTGGCTTGGAAATGGGGGGCTGGATTGACCCCCCCTATGCTGGGATGTTTGGACTTTTCAAATCTGGCAATGGGCCGTGAGATGTTTGGGATTGTGAGGGCTCTTAATTTTGGAGGGTCTTTGAAACATGTTTTTAAATACCATATGGAATTCAGTGCTGAATATGGAAAAGGGGCTGATCTGTCGAGAAGGGTTAAAAATACTGCCAAGCTGGAGTTACCACGAGCAGGAGACAAGGGAAAATACAGTTATAAATATGAAGAAGAGCTGCGGAAGGGACATGGAAGAGACTTGAGGGCCTCGGATATAAGGTTGCCAGGTTAATGGGCTAGATCGATGGGACAATAAGGACTGACAAAACCCGGAACCAGGAGGAAGGGACGTTGGATGAAGATTGGATCTGTTTGCATTTCTTTTTTCTACCATTAGAACTGTTTTATAAAATTGATGAATGTCAGAAAAATGTTGGAATGAAATTACTCGGCTTTAGTAAAGATGTTTAAAGAATTATGAAAGAATATTATGGTTATGAGAAGTTGGTAAGGAGAAGATATAAGTTTTAAGCTTTAAGGTTTATTTTCTTATAGAAAGATAAGATTAAAACAGTTTAGGGTAATGTAATGACAGAATATTATGAAATATGGAAAGGATTTGCTGGGATAATTAATAACTAGGATACAAAGAAAGGGAGGAGGAGGAGGTCAAAGAAAGAAGGTAATGACAGTTGAGGATTCGAGAATAATGAATTTGTTTTTAAATGTTCTTAATTGTTTGTGGTGTATTTTTGTATTTTTTTCTGTCTCTTTTTCTTATTTTTGAATTTGTATTCGTATGGTTGGAAGGGGTTTGTTTCCCCCCCTACTTTGTTAACTATTTTTATTTTGTATTTTGTATTTTCTTCTGCTTTTATTTTATTTTGTAACACTTTGAAAATTTCAATAAATATCCTATAAAAAAAATAATAGTTGGTCAGTCGCTTTCGCACAAAGACTTTTAAGAATAAAACTCTGCAAGGACTTTTCTCGTGGACTCTTTTGTGCCGACAAGGGTCCAAGGACCAGGCTGAGGAGACAAAGGGAGGTCAGAACCCTTTCCTTCCTTTTTTTTTGCTTTTTACAAACACTGACAAAAGGTTCCAAACGACTTAAAAAGAAATGTACTTGGTTTCATTACCAAAAGTTCATGCAATCTTTCGACTAACAAAAATGCAGGCAATGAAACCTCCTTATAGAGAGATTCTTCATTCACATGCAGCATTCTTGAGTTGGGATCAGGAAGCAGGAAGATTGAGAGCCTCAGGTTAACCCTTTCATGCACACAAATGTGAGGCAGTAACTGTATTACAGTGTATAAGGCTGAGATGAGATTTGAGCCCAGGGACTTTTTAAGTCAAAGTCAGTTATGAGTGAATATAGTTCAGAGGAAAAGACTTAACTTGCTGTTTGCCATAGGAAGCTTTCAGGTAGAAGTTACTTGACTTAGGACAGCTGTCTTGTAGTCCTTTGAAGTCAAGGCTCCTTAAAACCCATTGAAACAAATTTTAACTGCAAGATTGCAGGCTTGTTTAGGAGACTATAAGAATCTGTGGTTATACTAGTTACTTGTTCATCAGTGTGGGTAGTGCAGGTAATATTCTCAGTTGATTCTGTGAAAGTAGAAACATGCCTGTGAACGTTGAGGTTCTTCTGGGAAAATGTCCACCTTAGGGTCTGGCCATGCTGATCTCTCTTGAAGAAGCCCAAGGAGTTGGCCTGGCAGCTTCTAGTCTCTTGCTCCTAATCTCCTCTTGTCTGTCTTGCAGCAGGGGGAGGTCCGGCTCAAGTGCCTTCTTGCTCTACAAGGACTGTATCACAGCCAGGAGAGGGCTGCTCGCATGGAGCTCTTCACCAGTCGCTTCAAGGTGAGGGTCTTGACCCAAGAATGCTGTCAGCTGGATGTCTTCCACACCTTCTTGGCCTTCCTCTGACAGGGGGAGTATGTTCCTGTACATTCTGCTGTGGGCTCCTTGCATCTGTGAAGACATGGTGGGGAGGTGCGCTGTTCTCCCACCCAATGCCTGCGCTCTTCCCTGCAGGAGCGAATGGTGTCCATGGTCCTGGACAAGGAGCCCCAAGTGGCAGTGGAAGCTGTCAGGCTGCTCACCCTCATCTTTCAGTAAGTGTTGTCAGGGTGGGGGTGTTGCTAGGGCCTGAGCCCCGTGGACACCCCCCCAATGTCCATAGTGTGCACACAGGAATCTTCCTTGGTCCGTTCAATGCAGTGTTGTCTGCGCTGACAAGCAAGCCGCCTCCAGGGCTGGGACAAGGTGTTTCTCAGCCTGCCTGGGACCTTTGCATGCAGGGCATGTGCTCTGCCACTGAGCTCCAGCCTTGGCCCACTGATGAGTGGATGCTTGATCTCCATTCAGGAATATGGATGATGTGCTCACAGACTCGGATTGTGCAAGCGTCTTTCCACTTGTGTATGCTTCTAGCCGTCCCCTTGCAGCAGCCGCTGGCGAATTCTTGTATAACAAGTGAGTGTGTCCTCTCTCTACCCCCCCCACCGGAACTGCAGCATCTCAAGCAGAAGACCAGCTTGTTTTTTCATGTATCTTGTAAATCATATGTTTTGCTGCAATCAAGCGGTTTGTAAATTTTATTAAACAAACAAGATTTGATCCTGCTCTGCTGCCTCTTACAAGCCTTCCTGCAGAATCCTTGATTCCACCTCCCCTTTCTTAACAATAGCGGTTTGGCCCCTAGGTTGTTGGTTCCCACCATGTGTGCCAGGGGGACGGCAGGGAAGCAGCGCACCCGAGCCGCCTTCCAGCTGCTGCTGGCCTTTTTCATTGAGAGTGAGGTGAGGCAGCAGGGAGGTGGGGGCAGGAGAGGCCTTCCCAGGCAGGGGCATGACATTGCTCTCCCCACACAGTTCCATGACCATGCCAGCTACCTGGTGGACAGCCTGTGGGACTGTGCGGCTGCCTTGCTGAAGGACTGGCAGCTGCTGACTGGGCTTCTGCTGGAGGATCCCCCTGCGGAAGGTGAGGAACAGGTGGGGGGTGAAGGGACACCTGGAAGCAGTGAAGAGCATTGACACCTCTGCCCAGCTTGGATGCGTGATGGGGGTGGAGGTTGGCTCTTGCTGGACACGTCTGCCAGTAAAGTGTCTAAGGTGAAAACTTTCAATCTGGTGTGGTCCAGGACCCACCCAGCTCTTCAGTGATCAGCTCACAACTGCAAGGTCTGAGTAGAATCATGGAAGGGGAGGGGTTACCTTGGATCGGGCACCTGCTTGTCATTTTTAGCATCGCCTTTGGCTGCTTCCAAAGGTGCCAGGGGAGGAGGTGGAGTGGTTTGCATGTTGGCAGTTTTAAGCAGTTTCTCTGGCTGCGAAGAGATGCAGGAGCAGTGTTCAGTCTAGTTGCCTATTTTTTACCTTCACACAAGTTGAGATGGAGACATAATGGCTGCTGGTGAAATGAAGCCTCTCCTTTGAGACTTCTCACAGGGTAGGCTAAAGTTGGAGTGGGGAACATACAAGGTGGTGAACTACAACTCCCATCAGCCCTAGCAGGCATGGCAAATGACCAGGGATGATGGAAGTTGCAGTTCACCAACGTTGAGGTGGGTTTAAAGGGCAGTCCAGACACGGACAGTGTATGAGGTGTACAGTGTGGAAGAACTGCATTGCGCTGGCCAGCAAAGGGCCTGCAGAACTGCTTGGGTGAGGCCTCGCTCCCTGGCTCAGCTGCCGCCTTGCTCCACAGGCCTCGGAGACCGAGAGGAGAACAGCCTCATCATGTTCTTGGCAGCCAGTGTGCGACAGGCCACAGAGGGGCAGCCACCTGTTGGCCGGATCTCTGGAAAGAAGGTAAAGGAAGGGTCAGGGTGGCCGCCTGAGGTGTTCCTAGCTCATCTCCTGCCCTCCACTGGGCTATGCTTCCCATCCTTTCTTCTCTACAAGGTGCTTTCTGCTCGGGAGCGCAAGGTGCAAGTGGAGGATCGCCTCAGACTCACTCAGCACCTCATCCCCCTGCTGCCCCTACTGCTGGCTAAGGTGAGCCCTGTGAGGGATGGGGGCCTCCCTCTGTGTTACTGGGAGGGGGCATGGAAGCATTCTGGGGTGACGTGTCCCTCCCTGTTGGCGTCTGGGTTCATGGCACTTGACATTCTTGGCTTCAACAAATGCAGACAAGATGGTTTCCCTTGCCCTGGGCAGTGCCCTCCTGTTCATGGCTCCTCTTGGCTATGCGGGAGCCTGAATGTCCCTTCTCTCCGCTCCCTTTGGCCAGTTCTCAGCTGATGCCGAAAAAGTGGTTTATCTGCTGGAGGTCCCGCGCTACTTTGACCTGACTCTTTACAGCAGCGGCCGTCTAGAAAAGGTGAGGGAGCCCTGCGCCTGCCCCCTTCCCTTTGCCAGACCAGGGCTTAGGTGTGGGGCTGGGCTTGCCTTCTCTCCCTAGTCCAGAGCTGCCATTCAACCAGGCTGCTGCACTTCCCCAAGCATTTAGAGCTGCTGCTGGCCCAGCTGTGGGAGGTGATGGAAAAGCACACAGACTGCGAAGTGCTGGAGGCTACTTCCAGGACTCTGCACATGCTCTGCTCTCCAGAACTGGCTTTCTACAGCCGTGCAGATTTTGCCCGCAGTCGTCTGGTGGACCATCTGGCGGATAAATTCCAGCATGAGGAGACTGAACTGTTCCAGGTACAGAGCACTGGTGGCTGTGGCAGCTTGGAATGGTCAGTGGGAAGGTAGTGGCCAGACCACAGATGGGTGGGTGCAGCGGAGGTGCCTGGGAATGGGGTTGGTGGCTGGGTTAGGCAGTGCATGTATGGAGCAATGCTTTTCCTTCATTTCTCCCTCTTCCACATAGGAGACTGTAAGAGTGTTGAGGTACTGGGTTGCTTTCCTGCTTCACAGATAGACAGGGCATCTCTGCCATTGCAGTCCATGGAAGCCCAAAAGACTGCAATGATCACGGAGGAGGAGAAACGGGCATGGTCAATTAGGTTTTCTTTCTCTTGGTTCCTGTTCAGTCCCCCGGCTGTCTGGAGAATGAAGATGTGTACTGTGTGGCTACCACTCTCAAACGCATTGCCATCCTGCACAGGTGAGCACAGGGAGGAGGGAGAGAACCAGGCCGTCTTGTTGTTTTGCAGGCCCCATCCTGGCTAGCGTCCCAGCTCAAGGCTTTCAGACCCTCCCTCAGCTGCTCTGGAGCAGCCCCATGCCGCTTCTGTTGCATGGAAGGAAGAGGCAAGGAATGTCCTTTGCTTTTTTGTCTGCAGTGCTCATGACCTGACCCCGTGGAATTTCTTTGATCCCTGCATCCGACTCCTGCGCCACACGGTGGACACAGAGGAGATCCCCAAGCAGGTACTGCAGGGTTGCAGGGAGAGAGGGGCTTGAACTGACAAGTGCCCTGGAAAAGTGGAGATGAACATGAGCATGTGCCCACAGTTGCATGCCTGTGTGTCGTCTCATTGTTGCTACCACATCCTGCTCCCTTCCCCCATTTTGGGGGGTGGGTGCAGTCTTGCAGCTGCAGAGTGGAAGGCTCCTTCCCACCCCAAAAATTCTGGATCTTGCTTTGGCTACTTCCATATCTGCCTGACTTCCTTTGTTGCAGGTGGTCATCTCTGCCATATCCTGTTCATACTTCTCACTCTATTGGGAGCTGTCCCATCTCTGTGCCGCCACCGCAGCCTCTGACCCCCTTCCCAGACAGGTGAGCAGGGCTTTTAGAGAGGGTGGGTCTCCCTTTGCACCACCACACGCTCATGACACCACTCCTCCTTCCAGGAGCAGCTGCTCAGCCTGAAGCAAAAAGTGGCTTCCTTCTGCTCCCTCTGTCAGAACTATCTTGTGGACATGGACCCCGGTGTTCAGGAGCAGGTAAGAGCAGGAGACAGGGTTCCTGTGTTCCCCGTGGGAGTTGGGATTTTGGCTCTTGCCTACTTCATGAAACACTCAAAAGAGCTGGGCTTCTTCTGCTGTTGGCCACAGGGATGCTTGCTCATCTCTTGTTCACATTCTCCCTTCACAACACGAGAGAGAGAAGTTGCCAAATCTTGCAAAGCCCACTGGCCACAACCCCTTCCTTCTCATCCATGTGGGTACAAGCAGTACTCCCACACAACCTTCAGCATATAGCAAAGGACTCTGATACTCCGGGCAGGAAGCTGAAGGACCTTGGGGCAAAGGTGGTCTTTTCATCTACCCTGTTGAAGGTTGTGACCCAAAAAGAGGGTAATACTGGAGGTCAACCACTGGCTGCGCAGGTGATGTCAGGAAGGTTTGGCATCTTGGATCATGGTCTCCACTTCTTGAGGAAAGACTTCTGGCAAGAGATGGGCTGCACCTCACAGCAGTTGGCAAGAATGTGTTTGCTAAGAGTCTCACAAACCTGATCAGGAGATCTTTAAACTAGATCCTGAGAGGGAGGGAGACAACATTACAGTTAGAACACCAGTTACTGGGAACAATAACTTCATTGATGCGCAGGAGACGGAGCTGGTGCTCCAGAAACCTGCTAAAGGGCAGGAAACTACCGTATTTTTCGCTCGATAACACGCACCTGACCATAACACGCACATAATTTTTAGAGGAGGAAAACAAGAAAAAAAAATTCTGAATGAAACAGTGGATGTATCATTTTTGTGCTTCATGCTGTGGCCACAGACATGTGATTTGACGGTGAGTTTGGGGTAGCCCAATGCAAAGATCCTGAGAATCCATGTGGATCTGTGCTTTGTAACCACGTTTTTGCACCATTGCAGCCCCAGGCAACAGTGGGTACGTGATTTTTTTGGTGCAGGCTGTAGCCATGGACATGCTATGTGATCTGATGGTGAATTTGGGGTGACCCAATGCAAAGATCCTGAGGATCCATGTGGATCCGTGCTTTGTAACCACGTTTTTGCACCACTGCAGCCCTGTTTTTGCATCAGATCATTGCTATGTGATCTGATGGTGAATTTGGGGTGACCCAATGCAAAGATCCTGAGGATCCATGTGGATCCGTGCTTTGTAACCACGTTTTAAGTGGGGAGGGAAGGAAAAACATAGAAGGGACAAGGAGCACCGAGAGGGGTGTGCGGAGAAGCAGCTGGCTAAGAATGCAGGAGAGGGGTTTTACCGGAGGGAGGAAAGGAAGGCAAAAGTTCCCCCCACGCACCCACCCAAGCCAGCTCTCTCTCTCTCTCCCCCCCACCTGCATGTTGCAGCACCAGAGCACAGAGAGGAATTAGAAGGAAGGACACCCTGCTTTCCCCTCTGCTTGCCTGGAGGGGAGGGGTTTTCTCTGCTCTTTGTTCCGTTTGAGCAAACACAGTAACAAACAGAAGCGGGTGGGCAGTAAGACCCTGAGGCAGAATGCAGGAAAGCAGCAGCTTCCTCTTTTCAAGGCTTCCCTTCTCCGGAGGATTGATATTTGTCTGATTTTTGCCTTCACTCGCGCCTGTCGGCTCCAGGGACCACACATTCGCTCAATAACACGCGCAGACATTTCCCCTTACTTTTTAGGAGAAAAAATCTGCGTGTTATAGAGGGAAAAATACGGTACAAGAAGGAAGCAGCTGGAGGAGTGACTCATGGTTTCATTTGTTGCATGGCTTGGCCTTGTGCAGCTGATTTGAGTTTCTGTGTGCAATGGTGTTTGGGGGGTTGGGAGGCAGCAGCCTCAGGAGTCATGGAGGAGGGGAGGCATTGATTTCTTGCCTCAGCCACAACTGCAATGCAGTGGGTGGGAGCTTCCTTGTCTGTTGCTGCTGGGACAAGGAAGAAGCTACTCCTCCCCTTTGCCTGCCCTGTTGATTCCGGGGGGGGGGGGGTACAGAAAAGAGGCAGTGTGTCCCTGCTTGCTGCCCTTTTCCTGCCCCCTCCCCCATTTTCTAGGACTTGCTCCTGAATCCTGCGATGTCCCTTCCTGCCCCCTCACTTTCACTCTCTGGTTTCCCTGCCAGGCCTTTGTGGTGCTGACTGACCTGCTCGTGATTTTCGGCCCTCAGCTGCCGTATGGGGGCCACCGCCTGCTCCACGAGCTGGTGTACGAGCCAGATGTTGCTTTGCAGTCGCAGCTGGCTGGCTTCCTTGTGGACCACGTTTTCAACCACGACCAGGTTGAAGGTATTGGGCTGGGCCCATGGTGCCACTGGCTGCAGGAGGGCAGGGGGTCCCTGGGCAGAGCAGCCTCCCCCACTCTTCCTCTTGTTGGCCTCAGGCAGCCAGGATGAGATGCTCCAGATTGAGGAACTGCACCAGCGCCGCAAGCTGCTGGCCGGATTCTGCAAGCTCATCATCTACGGAGTCCTGGAGCTGAGTGCTGCCTCAGACATCTTCAAGCATTACTCCAAGGTTGGTGGGGGGTGGGCGGATGTGCCCAGGCTCTTGGCTCTGACATGGGTCCCCTTCCTCTTCCTCAGCGATGTTGCTGGACAGCTGGTTGGGTGCCAGATTAGCTGTTCCTTCCCCAACAAGGCTCCAAGAGACCCACCATATCCGGTCCTCCATGTGCAGCTCTGGTGGGCTGCGGTGGGGGGAACGACTGTTGCTTTTGGCACTACCTGGAGCTGTAATGCACAGCAGCTGCCTGGTGGTAGAGGATGGGGACCTTCTTCCTCCCAGGCTCCCAAGGGATTCTTTTCCCACCCTGAGGATGGGGAATATGTGTTACAGTTCAAAAGATCACAGGCTCGGTGCAAGTGCAAAGCATTAGGCACGTAGCCAGAAGCGCACTGAACTCATGGATGATCAGGCAGCAGCAGATTTAAAAGACCCTATTCCCTCACCCAAAGTCTCACCACTACTCACCAGGCTGGTCGGGCCTGGCTAGGGGTGTTCTGTTGGCAGGGGTTCGATTCTGGCTACCTTTGTGCAGCATCCACCTGGGGACAAACCCTGGGATTCTCTGTTCTATGTGATGGTCAGCAGAGGACTGTAATAATAGCTGTCTTTGACCCGGTCTTTCTGGCATCCTAGCATGTCCCACGTGAAGCACTTTTAGCTAGGCAAATAGCACCAACACAATTAGTCCTGCTTAGCTGCTCAACTATCAACCATGCCTACCATGGCCTACATGTGCCTGCCTGCCTGTCCATTCATCTCTGCAATGCACTTACTCCAGCAAAGCAGTTGTCTCTTACTCTAGAGCAGCACATTCCCAGGGAAGCTCCCCAGTACAATCTGAGCAGAAATTCACCATCCTGATTGGCACAAACCTCTTTGCGTGTCTGCAAGAAAAGAAATATTTTTGGTCACCTGACAATGTGATGTCAGGGGATTGAGGGATAGGCACATGGCTGGGAAAGGTTCCCTCTGCCTGTGCTACAGCCCAGCCCCTTTGCAGCCTTCAGAGCCCCGTCAGACTCATCTCAATGGCCCATGAGTGCTGTGCTTGCCGGGCCTGAGGTGTCTCCAGCGGGTTGCCAGCTGCTGTCCAGCTGCCTGACTTTGCAGTTAACCAAAATAGCCAGCCAGTGTATTGTTCACAGAAGCAAAACTTAAAATGCACAAGTCATGGCTCTTGGGCACAAGAGGATGTTTGGAAGCCCATTTCCAGTTGGACCCTAGCCAAGGAGTGCTGCCTGCTAGGACTATTGCCCTTCCTTACCCATCCCATAATAGGGAATAGAACTTTCTGTGTGTTTCTCTATGGCTTAAGCCTATGCTTTGGGAATGGAGTGACTTTAGTGTTCTGCCCCCACCAGGCCTACAATGACTACGGGGACATCATCAAGGCGACACTGAATGAGACCCGCCAGATTGACCGGACTGAATGGGCTCACACGCTGCTCCTCACTCTGCAGCAGGTAATGGGGGAAGGACCTTGAGCCAAGAGGTTGGGGAGAGGCCTTGGGTGACACTCCCTTGCTCTTCCTCCTAGTTGCTGACTCAGCTGCTTCTGGAACAGGGACCTGTAGGCGTCCACTCTGCCGCCTTCCTGGAGATCCGGGATTTGGCACGGCGCTTCTCTCTGCTCTTCGGGCTGCACCAGCTGCAGAACCGCTCCGCCCTTGTCACTCTGCATAAGTGAGGATGCTGCTGCCAAGGCCTTCTCTTCCTGTCTTGCAGGGTGTGGGAAGTAGTGGGAGGGCAGGATCTGGTCCAAGAGCAGCCAATGCCTGACAGGAAGCCAGCTGAGCAGGTGGAAGGGTGGGCCTTGGGAAGCCAGAGATGGCTGGTCCAGGGGCTCAGTGCTCTCTGCAACAAATGGCAGTGGCTTTCCAGGGTTCTGCCTGCAATGGACCTGGGCGCAAAGTGGCTGCTTCTGCCCTGAAGCACAGCCTTGCCCAGTTCCTGGGTGTGGGAAGGGCAAGCCAAGAGGCTGGCTCCCCAGGCCCAGGAGGCATCCCTGCTGCACTTTCATTTGCCGTAGGGATGGGATAAAGTTTGCCTTCCAGGAGCCGGTGGCCTCCGACTCCAGGCTGCACCTTGTCCACCTGCCCTTCTTGGAGCTGCTGAGCGAGTTTTCTCCGCGGCTGGTGCCTCCCGACAAAGCCTTGCTGTGAGTGACTTGCGAGGGAAGAGGGGAGGCTGGGAGGCCCCTGTGCCCCTCGACTCCATTCTCTGCTGTTAAGCCTAATGCAGCTCCTCCCTCTGGCAGGCTGTCCTATCTCAAGAAGATCAGCCAGGCGCACCTGTCCTTCCGACGTGGAGAGGAGCACCTCTGGGCCTCGCTCCTGGTCTATCAGCGCTCCCTGAGCCCCCAGGAGGATGCAGCCCCCTCACCAGATGTACCTGCTCAGCAGAAGCCTGGACCACCTGCCAAGAGGCGGCACCTGGATGGTGGGAGACGGAATGGAGGGGGGCAGGGTGGTGGTGGTTGTACTGCTGCAGACTTGGAAGTGGAAATGGCCATGTTTCTCCTGCCTTGGCAGAGTCCCTTGGGCATAGTGATGCCAGCTTCTCCTCCACTTCTGGAAGCCGCCTACAGAGCCCCTTGCTGACATCCACCACCTTGCGGAAAAAAGGCCACTTGGCTGCCCAGCTGCTGGGCCAGGAGGACTCTGGCTCTGAGTCGGAATTTGTGCAGAGGTGAGCTGGGCTGTGGGTGGGCTAGGGCTCGCTAGCACCCTCCCTGCAGGAGGCTTGACTCGCTTCTCTTCTGCCTTTTCAGCCAGCCACCGCAGGGCCACAAAGCCTCTCGCAGCCAGCCACAGCCCAAGAACCGTGGCAGCCTAGGCTGGCAGCTGGGGCGGTAAGTTTGTCTGGGCCCTTGAGTTGCTGCAAGCTGGAGATTGGGCAATAGGGTTTCACCACGAGGCCTCTGCCAATTTAAATAAGTGGAAATAATGTTTTCCATCAGAGAAGAACAAGTGATACAAGATTTTGTATACGCTGTTTTATGGGTTTGTGGTTATATTCATGAATATGAATAGTCATTATTACAATAAAGCCAAGATGCTTGGCATCTGTGCATCCAGGGACAGATTCCTGTGACCAGACGGTCTTTGCAGGGCAGCTGTGGAAAGGCAGAGACAGGGCAGGCACCAGGTTGGAGCCATCCAGACTGCCTCTCCCACCCCCAGAATAAGCTTTAATCCCCCCAAAATGGCCAGGCAGCAAACGTCCCTTTGCTGTGCCAAGACATGCCTCTGTTTTTGCCTCACAGGCTGACCCTGATGGAAGTGGGAGAGGCGGTGGTGGAAGAGCCAGAGACCAGTGAGGAGGAGGTCGCCTTGGGCAAGGTGAAAAGAAGCCCCTGGCAATGGGGGGGGGGAGAGCTGCCTGCCCCCAGGTCCCCTGAGAGCCCCAGCCAGCCTGACCTGCAGCACCTGCTCCTCCTTGCACCCCCTCAGCTACTTTCTGGTTTCCCTCTTGGGGGCAGGAGGAAGGGCTGCGTTTGGCTTTGCTGGAGTGACTCCACTTTGTGCAGCAGGCAGTGAATGGGTAGCTGGCCCACCTGGCTTTTGTCCGCAGGAGTCAGAGCTGAGGCCTCTCCTTGCCTGCAGGATCTTATCTAATGGCTTCTTAAAGGAGAGATGAGTGGGGCAGAGCAAGATGGCTCCCCTTAACACCTGCCTTCCCTCTTCCCGCAGGATTCCTGAGGTAGGCTCCCCCCCTCGCAGTTTCTCAGGGGGCTCTATGCTGCGCTGCCCCTCCTGGGGTTGGAGACTTCAGTTGCTTGTTGACAGTGCTGTTTGTCTAATCGACGATCTGGTTTTGGTGCCTTGGGGGGCTCTCCTTGCCCTCATTTCTCAGGGACAGTTTTTGTTGTGTAGCATTTGAGGTTTTGCCTCAGCTCCTCTCACTTGTGGGACACTTTCCATTCTGCTATTTCTGTTCTGCTGTTCCTTTTTGATTGGGTTTTGTGGAGCTGTTGGCTGAGAAATAAAACTGTTTATGGAAAACTTCTGGTGTCTGCAAAGAGGCTGCTTTGACGGGGGCCGGCGAGGGATGTTGCACGGTTGGGCCCTAATGCATCTACCCTGCGCTGAGGCGGATGACGTAGGAATCGCTGTGGGTCACGTAGCGCACCCAGCGGTGAGGGAGGCTTGGCTGCGGCCCCACAAAGCGCAGGAAGCGGATCTGCAGACCAGAAGACGTGTGTGCTGGCACCTCAAAGGAGAGGTTGGCGGGGCCCAGCTCCAGCAGCCGCGCCCGGCTCAGCCCTGGCACCTCCAGCTGCAAAACAGACGCACATGATGGGGCGGGTGAGTGTGGCAGCAGAGATGGAGCAGCAGCTGGAGGGCCACCATTGTGGGGCTTCCCTCCATTGCTGCACCAACTGCTGCGGCCATCAGTTAACCCCTTACCTTGAAAAGGGCTGAGAGCTGGGAGCCACCTTGGACTCTGGGAATGACCCACTCGATGGACTTTGTGGAGGGCTGGAAGGTGGCGGACTGCTCTGGACTGCTCAGCTCCTGGGAGAGGCTGGGGGTGGGGGAACAGCCGTGAGAGGGGGAGGGGAGCACCAAGCAGGGGCACAAGAACACCTGCCATGTTGGAAGTGGCCTTGCAGCAGCCGCCCCCCTCACCTTACCTTAGAGTGGCCTTAGGCACAGGCAGGTGGAGGTGGATGTTCACTGCGTGGCTGAAAGAGATGGGATCCGTAAGTGGGGCAGAACAGGGTGAAGTGGGTGCCCCCTTCCTAGTTTGCCCCCCCCCCTTGAACTACAGGGAAGGACTCTACCTTTTGGGTGACAAGTCACAGCGAAGCTTGAGGTAGATCTGCACTCTGCAGGGGCGGAAAAGGTGCAGGGTGAGGCAGGACTGGGGGTCGCCCCCTTCTCCTCCCTTGCCCAGGGCACTTTGAGGGCTGCTTGAGGTGGCAGCCAGGCCCCACTCACCGGCCGCTGGGGTCGTGGTTGATGGTGGGAAAAAGATGGAAGGGCAAGGCCGCAGTGGTGTCGTCTGCCAGCTGGTACTGCATCAGAGTCAGCTGCTCAAAGAAGGGCAGGGCTCAGCAGGTGGGCTTCTCCCAATCCCCATCGGCCAGCCCCCCGCCCACTTGCCTTTACCTCTCCTTGGCTGGGGTTCACGCGGAGGATGCGGCTGCGCTCAAATTCGTCCAGCTTGACGGAGCTGTGGAAGGAGCACTCGTCCACGCGCACTGCGGTGCCATAGCCTAGGGGCAAAGCAAGAGAGGCTTTAGCGGGGGCAGGTCCTGAGGTTCTGTGGAGGGCAGGGGCACACTCACCTCGCAGCTCAGTCTTGCCCACACAGAACTCTTCAGTGAGGCCAACCCGCATCTCTGCAGGGGAGAAAAGGGCACAGCCTCCATGAGCTCTCCTGGTTCCTCAAGGGGCATTTCCCCCCAGGGAGGAGGAGAGCCCTCGCTACCTCGTGTCTCTAAGCAGTAGCCGCTTCTCTTCCTCACGGCTGCTGTGTTTTTATCCTTCAGCTTATTTGCAATGAGGTCGCCCTGCCAAAGGTGATGGGGCAGTGGGTACATTTAACTTGCACAAGGCCTGCCTAGTGGGAAAGTGGGAGGGAGGAACCCCTATTCCCTGCAAGAAATGAACCTTCACAGTAGGGCCAGGGTCACATCTCCCTGCAGCAGAACTCCCTATTTCTAGGCACAACCCCCCCCCCCAAACATGGCATGGATTCCTTGGTCACTTTGCACCATCCTTTGCAGGAGCCTCCAGTGCCCCCTGGGACAAACCTGCCCCTGCAAGTGGTGTCCAGACAAGCAGGAGGTCCTGGATTGTCCTCTGAAAACCAGCCAGGCACTTTACTTTATGATGGGCAGAGAAAAGGAGGCGCAAGCAGAAGCTATCCGAATTGGCGGTTGCCCTCCCTGGTCAGGACATGTCTGTGAGGGCATTTACTCACCGGAGCAGCCAGGAAAGAAACTCTTGAGGCGGATTTCTCCTTGGATGTCAGTCTTCATGGGGGTTCCCTGGAGGGAAGAGGCACAGGGCTCAGGGCCTCCACCTGGGCAGTGCTGTGGGTTCAGGGAAGGGAATCTCTTCCCTGAGGGAATCTCTGGCGCTGCTTTCGACTTACGTTGGCTGCAATGATGACTGTGAGACGCTCCACTACGTCCAGGAAGACCTCTGGCCGCGAACTCTGGAGGAAGAGACAGGACAGCTCTGCTGGGGCTCTTGCATTGTAGGGCCCTTGGGGATCCCTTCCAACCCTACAGTTTTGCAATTCTGTTCCCACAGTGACCAGGCAAATGCTTCTCCGAAGCCCACAGGCAGGCAAAGCATGACAACAAGTCCCCCTCTCATGCTCTCTGTGTTGGGGGCCAGGGGAGGGTTCTGGCCGGGTGAAGGTGCCCTGCTTGCCTGAATGAATCTTCCACCAGTTTCTGGGAGCCATTTGGGTTCTGATACCACCAGAGCAAGAAAACCTCTTAGCCCCTTTCTCTGCACTTCTGGCTTTTTTTCTGAGCTACCAAGCCCCAAACAGCAACTTTCCTCACGGGGGAGTCGCTCCACCTGCTTGATAATTTTGGTTGATCTTTTCCTAATGTTTCCCAGCTCTGCAATATTTATCTTGCAGGAGGTTGACCTAGATGATCGTGGGGTACATTCAAACTACAGTTCTAGGATTCTAAGTGCAACAACCAGAACTGAACTTGGTGTGTTGGGTGTGTTAATGCCATAGAATCGTAGGCTGATACCATGGCATTATGACAGTGGTGGTTTCAGATTACAGGTGGGAGACAGGTATTTGTTGCATCATAAATGTTTGTTGGCAGTCAGCACAACTCCAGCCCTGCCAGCACCTTTGGGGAGCTTTTGCTGAGTGACTCAAGATACAGGGCATCTTACCTGTTCCCCCCGCAGGGACAGGACAGGACGGGCAGCTGCGCAACTGGGAGCCACTTTGCTTTGCTGTGTATCTGCTCCAAACTGGATCCACAAGAAATAATAATTATTGGAAATGGATGTTAATCTGAGTCCTGTGAAGCTGAAAGAGTCTTCAACTCTGTGAACAGCAAAGCAGCTTATTGCTGACTCTCAGCGACAGGTGTGTGAGATCTTGGAGAATGCCACAACATCCACATAATAAGATGCTACAGAACACAAAGAGGAAAAGAGCAATGGCTCCCCAACTTTACTGTAACATAATAAATACTTGAAAAGCAGAGGTCACCAATATACTTTACCCAGAGCGCTTACGCAATGCCCGTTGTTTATTGGGGTTGGGACCATTTTTCAGCCAGTGGGCTGGATCCTTGGATCCTTAGCTCCTTTAACCACTGTCAGCCATTTTGACAGTGGCTGGGAGAAGCCCCTGTGCCAAATTCTAGATTATCACTGGCAGTCAGTGTAGACAATACTGCTTGAGGAATTAGCAGTGGGACTGGCGTACCCAATGTGTTAGAAGAGGTGTTCTGCATAGGCTTTGTTTCAACACTGAACCCACCACCCTCTCTTTCCTACTTTTTCCTTGCAGCCTCACTTTGCCCATCTAGCAGGAGGCGGCTTTGGCTGCAGCGGCAGAGAGGCACCCAGAGCAGAGCCATTTCTTAGCATTTTCAGGCCAAGCATGACAAATCCAGCCCAAGGGATCCTGACAATTGGACAGAAACACATGGCCACATACACAGCCTTGTGCTGTGCAAGCAAGTCTCCCTCATCTAGCAGCTGGGGCTTCTCATGAGGAGCAGGTCTTTAGAAGCTAAAAGGCATTAGGTGACCTCAATGCCAGGTTGCCATTCACTCCCATGGAGCCCATTTCTGGGTCTCGCACTACCAGCCCCACTCACCAGGCCCACCGTACTGAGGTCAAGAAGACTGAAGGGCTGGCTGAGCACTGGCTCCATCTGGATGAAGTTCTTCAGCACGTCGGGCGCTGTTGTCTGGATGTAGCCATAATCCTGAGGGGAGGGGAGAGTTGTGGGTGCAACCAGTTCCCTCCTACCCTTCCCCTTTGTGCCCCAAGCGAGAAAACACCTGGAAGCATCTATGCAGCAGGATTACTAGCCATGCACAGATTTGATCAAAGGAAATCACTTAAGATGAAAAGCCATTAATGGCCATGGGGGGGTTCAAGTGGTAGCCTCCTCACCCCAACTTCAGACAGAACCAGATCCAATGCCAGGCTCCGCCCTTTTAAAATGGTTTGCATGAATGGACCCTTCTTCTGCAATGGTCCTATTCTGGCTTGGGACTATGGTGCCCCCCTACCCAACTGTCCTGATGAGGTGCCACACATTTTGATCCTTGAAGCTGGGTGTGAGCCTGTTGGCACCTCTGGTGTCTTTTTCCACTTACGCGGTGGATTTCATCCTGTGTTCTGTGTGGAAACTCTGCTATGAATTTGTCATGGCCTTGTTTGATATTGGAGCTTTTTGCACTGGTTGGCCCTCCTGGCAGGTGCCATTTCTTTGCATGAGGCAGCTGGCTTGCTGTCAAAAGGGGCCTGGTGCACCCCCACCCCACCTACCAGGAGCTCATCCAGGAGCTCATAGATGAGCGCAAAGTTGAGGCTGACCGTCTTCTCACTCAGAGAGCCGCAATAGTCCCGCAGGAGAGTCACCAGCCTGGAGGCAGGAGGGAGTACAGGTGTCAACCGGGGGGGGGGGGGTCCCCACAGCGCCCCGCCCTGCCCAACCTCCTGCACCGCAGACAGCAGCCTCACCGGTTGAGGAACTCGACAGCTGCGAAAGGAGAGGCGTTGGGCAGCACCGTCACCACGAAGTACAGCCCGGCGTGGCGCACGTGCGCGAAGTGGAGTCCCTGGCGCGCCTGCTGGAGGGAATGAAGGAGGAGAGGGGTGTCAGTCAGCGGCGACCCGCTTCTCCTTGCACGACACAGCCCCCACCCGCCCGCTTCTCTACCATGAAAACGGGCGCCTGGTCCCCCGGCAGAGCGGCGATCTTCTGGCAAAAGGTGTCGACCAGCTCGGAGTCGCCGTCGCCGCGGACTGAGGGGGGGGGTCAAGGAAAAAGGGGGGGATCAGAGCTCCCGAATCAGAGCCCGCCCCTGCGCCCGGGGGCCCCTCGGCCCTGCCCACCCCCCCGAAGCTGCCGGGCGCTGCTTCCCTGCCTGGCCGGAGCGCGCGGAGGATACAGTCCTTGTAGAGGAGGCGGTCGCCCTTGGCGGAGAGCACGAAGACCTGAGGAAGCATCGTCGCGGGGGGGGGCGAGCCGGGCACTCTGCACATGCCCCGGAGAGCCCGGGGGAAAGAGCTTCCGGATCCGGGCGGGGCACACAGATCCCTTTCTCGCCCGCCCGTCCGCCCCCTACATCCGGGACCTCCGCTCTTTTCGGAAGCGGGCGGCCGTCAAGTGACAGCTTGCCGTAAAGAAGGAGAGGAAGGGGAAAGTCGGTGGGCGGGACTTCTGAACGTGGGGACTGATTGGGTGATATGGAGGGGGGAGGCGGGCGTTCCTTCCCGTGCGGGGATTGGGCTTCCTGACCGGGAGGAGGTGAGGAGGGCGGCCATTGGCGGAATTGGCGCCACTTCCCGCGTCACTCAGTTCCGTGGCGGGAAAAAGGAGAAGGAGGCGAAGCGGCCAAGATGGCGGGAAAAGGCGGAGGTTGCGACTACGCGGAGGAGGCCGGTGAGCGCAGGGGGGGCGGCGGCGGCGGCGGCGGGCGGGCGGGCGGAGCCGAGCTGACCGTGTCTCTCTCTCTCCGCAGCGAGGGCTTCGGCGTTCCTGGAGGGCTTCTACCGGCAGAGCGAGGCGGGGAAGGAGTTCCCTTACGTGGAGCAGCTGGTGAGGCGGCGGGCGGGCGGGCGGCGGAGCGTGTGCAGAGTGCGGGGCGGGGGCCCCTCCTCGCCCCTCCGCCGCCGCCGCGCTCACGCCCTTCTCTCTCGGCTCCTTCCCGGCAGCGGCGGGTGGCGCAGCGGGATCAGGTGGCGCTGCGCGTGGATCTGGACGACGTGGCCGAGGAGGACCCGGCGCTGGTGGACTCGGTGTGCGAGAACGCGAAGCGCTACGAGAAGGTCTTCGCCGATGCCGTCGCGGAGCTGCTGCCCCGGTACCGGCAGCGGGAGGTGAGCCTCGGCCCCCCTCCCCGCTCCCTTCGCCGGGCTGCGGCCTTCCTGCCGCGGGGCGTTCCCCTGGTGCGCGCCGCCTTGCCTCTCTCCTCTCGCCCAGCAGGTCGCCCACAAGGATGCGCTGGACGTCTACATCGAGCACCGGCTGCTGCTGGAGGGGCGCGGGCGGGAGCCCGGCCAGCCCCACGACCCCCAGAACCAGTTCCCACCAGAGCTCATGCGCCGCTTGTGAGTGCCGCCCCCTTTTGCCAGGCCTGGCCGGGAATCCTGCTGCCTCTGCAGCCGCCCCTGCAAGCAGAGGGGGGCATTTGCTGAGTTTCTCTTCTTCCGGTAGAAATGGAAGCTGAGGAGGGCAGAGGATGGGGGTGTCCTTTTCTCTACCTCCAGATGTTGCTGCAAGGCCTCATGGCCCACCGTGGTCTCACTCTGTCTCCCTCTGCCCCGTTTCATAGTGAGCTGTACTTCAAGGCGCCATCGAGCACCAAGGCCCAGGTGATCCGGGAGGTGAAGGCTGATGCCATTGGGAAGCTTGTGGCCATCCGGGGCATTGTCACCCGCGTCTCTGAGGTGAAGCCTCGCATGGTGGTAGCCACCTACAGCTGTGACCAGTGTGGTGCAGAGACCTATCAGCCGGTGAGGAGACAGTCTTCCAGTGGGAAAGGGAAATGCACAAGGGGGTGATACCCCAGCCGAGGCTCCTTGTACCTGACCCCCCTTCCTTCTTCTCTTGCCTCCTCCCAGATACAGGCCCCCAACTTCACCCCTCTGCTGATGTGCCCCAGCCGGGAGTGCCAGACCAACCAAGCTGGTGGCCGACTCTACCTGCAGAGCCGTGGCTCCAAGTTCATCAAGTATCAGGAGCTGAAGATCCAGGAACATGTGAGCCTCTGTGTGTTTCTGTCAAAACAATGGGCCCCTCTGCTGCTGTAGCCATTTCCCCACTAACCACCCACGGCGTTCCAGGGGTGGGGTGGAGAGCCAATATCTAGCTGCTCAGCCACCAGTGGAAGCAGCGTGGGCCAGTGGTTGCAGAGAGCATGTTTCACAGGCAAAAGGTCCCCAGCATCTCAAAGCAAAGGTTGTTGGGTTAGTATGACGGGGAAAGGCACAATTTTACTTTAAGTGTTTCTGTCTTCCTCCTCAATTCCCAAAGTATTTTAGAGTGGCTAACGATAAAAGAGTAAAAGGCAATGTTAGTTGGGTGGTTAACATGCAGAACTGGTCATTATGCACATTCACTGGACCCCCTGGAGAGTGTATACATAATCTAGTTATAAGGAAGGAATTCTGCACATTTCCCAGTCAATGTGCACCTGTCAACTGGCCCAAAGTGGTTCTAGTCCTTGGGCCCCAAGGAAGGGCGTCTTTTGGAGCAGCCCTGTGATTGGCTGCCTCCTTCACAGCAGGTGGGCCTGTCCCTTCCCTCAAGGAGGCACTCACCACTTGTGGAGGCTGAGCCACTCCATGTCCACATCCTTGGGGCACAGCAAGTGACATTCAGACATAACCCAAGACTGGATGCCACACTGGAAACATCAAGCACCCCAAAGCAATTTGCTTAACAAGACACAAGCAAGGGAGGAGCTGCTTTCCTGCCATCTCTGCCGCAGAGCAGGCTTGACAGTGGGCTAGATCCTGCAGGGGCCAGTGTGGTGGCTGTGCAGCTGCTGCCTCTACAAGCACCTCCAGGTGGGGGGCAGGGACTCTTTGCAGTCTCTGGGTGCGTGGTGGGGAGGTCTTGGGCAGGTGCTGGGGTCAGAGTAGGCAGTGCTGTTCTGGGCTAGGGCAGGTGGGTGGGTGATTGGATGTTCAGAAACCTCCAAGGAAGGTGATGGGCTCTCTTCATTGAATGTTTTTCAACAGAGGTTGGGCGGCCAGGGATTCTTTCTGTATGATCCCTGCATTGCAGGGGATTGGAGCAGATGGCCTGTCTGGTGCCGGGGCAGAGGGTCTGGGTGCACTGGAAGGGCGAGGAGGGGGCCCTGCTCTCACCTCCCCCTCCCTCCCTCATAGAGCGACCAGGTGCCAGTGGGGAACTTACCGCGTTCCATCAGCGTCAGCGTGCAAGGGGAGAATACGCGCCTTGTGCAGCCAGGGGACCACGTCAGCATTACTGGCATCTTCCTCCCTGTGCGGCAGATGGGATTCCGGCAGGTCCTGCAGGTGGGAGAGCAGTAGGTCAAGCTGGGAGGGGTCTGGGGGTGGTGCTGGGGCTCTGGACTGAGCACATGTCTTGCTGCATTGTAGGGCCTTCTGTCTGACACATACCTGGAGGCCCACCACATCGTCTGCATGAGCAAGAGCGAGCAGGAGGAGCTGGGTGGAGGGGGCCTCACGGAGGAGGAGCTGCGCCAGATCACAGGTGAGGGGCGGCTTTATCCTCCCTGCCCCTCTGGCCCCATGGGGCTTGGAAAGGGCTTCCAGGAAGCTGGTTGTGGTGTGGAAGTGGTGCTCTGGCCTGCCTTGTATAGTCTGGTTCCAAGATGCTTTGGGCAAAATCCCTTCTCTCTTTTTTTTTTTTAAATAAATATTTATTAAGGTTTTTACAATGTTACAAAATGAAAAAGAGAAAAGAAAAAATACAAAATAAAAATAGTTAAAAACAATTCAATCTTTTCATCACTTATCTTTCATTTACTTGTTTCCTGGACCTCCTCATACCTCCCCTTTTTGTATTCCACTTCAATTTATTAGTTTAGCAATTCCTTTCCCTCCTTATTTTATCCTGATCTTTAATCTTAATATATTATACCTTAGTTTACCTATTAAGAATCCAATTTTTTCATATTCTTTTATACCATTACAGCTAGAAACCACTTAACTTCAATCCAACATCATTCTAACATTCATTAATTTTGCAATATTTCTGTAAATAGTCTTTAATTTTCTTCCAATCTTCTTCCACCGACTCTTCTCCCTGGTCTCGGATTCTGCCAGTCATTTCCGCCAATTCCATATAATCCATCAGTTTCATCTGCCATTCTTCCAGCGTGGCTAGATCTTGTGTCTTCCAATACTTTGCAATAAGTATTCTTGCTGCTGTTGTAGCATATATAAAGAAAGTTCTGTCCTTCTTTAACACCGATTGGCCAACTATGCCCAGAAGAAAGGCCTCTGGTTTCTTCAAGAAGGTATATTTAAATACCTTTTTAAATTCATTATAAATCATCTCCCAGAAAGCCTTAATCCTTGGGCACGTCCACCATAGGTGAAAGAATGTACCTTCAGTTTCCTTACATTTCCAACATTTATTATCGGGCAAATGGTAGATTTTTGCAAGCTTGACTGGGGTCATGTACCACCTGTATATCATTTTCATAATATTCTCTCTTAAGGCATTACATGCCGTAAACTTCATACCTGTGGTCCATAACTATTCCCAGTCAGCCATCATTATGTTATGTCCAACATCTTGTGCCCATTTAATCATAGCAAATTTCACCGTTTCATCCTGAGTATTCCATTTCAACAGCAAGTTATACATCTTTGACAGAATCTTAGTTTTGGGTTCTAACAATTCTGTTTCTAATTTTGATTTTTCCACCTGGAAGCCGATTTTCTTGTCCAAATTGTATGCCTCCATTATCTGATAATAATGAAGCCAGTCTCGCACTTTGTTTTTTAGTTTTTCAAAACTGCAATTTCAACCTATCTCCAACTTGTTCCAAAATTTCCCAATATTTCGGCCATTTGACCTCCATACTGAGTTTTTTCTGAGCTTTCACTTCCATCGGTGACAGGCACCTTGGGGTTTTATTTTCCAATAAGTCCTTATATCTTATCCAGACATTAAACAGTGCTTTCCTGACAATATGGTTTTTAAATGCTTTATGCGCTTTGACCTTATCATACCACAAATATGCATGCCATCCAAATACGTTGTTAAAACCTTCTAAATCCAAAATGTCTGCGTTTTCAAGAAGCAGCCATTCTTTCAATCAGCAAAAAGCTGCTGATTCATAGTAAAGTTTCAAGTCTGGCAGGGCAAATCCACCTCTTTCCTTTGCATCTGTTAGTATTTTAAATTTTATTCTAGGCTTCTTGCCCTGCCAGACAAATCTAGAAATATCTCTCTGCCACTTCTTGAAACAGTCCATTTTGTCCACAATTTGCAATGTTTGAAACAAAAACAACATTCTGGGCAATACATTCATTTTTATCGCAGCAATACGGCCTAGCAGTGAAAGCTTCAAATTTGACCAAATTTCTAAATCTTTTTTCACTTCAACCCAGCATTTTTCATAGTTGTCTTTAAATAAATTCCCATTTTTTGCTGTCATGTTAATCCCCAAGTATTTGACTTTCTTAACCACTGTTAAACCTGTCTCATTCTGAAACCTCTCTCTCTCAATTGCTGTTAAATTTTTCTCTAAAACCTTGGTTTTTGACTTACTCATTTTAAACCCTGCAACCTGACCAAATTCTTGAATCAGTTCTAAAACCCTTTTGGTACTAGATTCTGGCTCCTGTAACGTCAATACTAAGTCATCTGCAAATGCTCTCAATTTGTACTGTTTGGCTCCGACCTGTATACCTTTAACCAACTGGTCCCTTCTCGGGCAAAATCCCTTCTCAGAAGAGGTGCCTCAGAGCTGGCAGCGAAACAGAGGAAGCAGCTGCCTTATACTGAGTTAGACCCAGGGTATAAGGCAGAGAGTCTTTCCCAGCCCTACCTGGCGATGCTGTTGGCAGGGATTGAACGGGGAAGTTTCTGCATGGCCCTTGGGCAATGACTGTCCAGGAAGAGAACTTTGGGGTCATGGCAGAGATCTCGCCCAAAGTGCTGCCTCCTTGTTCCTGGCCGAAGTGAAGCCAGTCTTGGCTTGCTGGCCCCTCCTGTAGGCATCTCCTCCTCAGCTGCCTCAGCTGGAATCTAAATCGTAACCACCTCTTTCACACCCTGATTTGGAGAGTTTCTCTGGAGGTCGGCTGGCTTCTGTCAGGGATGTGCTTCTGTCCCTCAAGCAAGATTACTGGCAAACTCCCTTGTGCAGGGGGTGGGGCATCTATCCGTCACCATCCCACGCAGTGCCTCCCAGCCCCTTCCTGCCCCCGGGATCCTGAATTGCCCAAGGGGCTGGTGTGGTCTGGTTGGGTGCCTGGAAGGTGCAGGGCAGGGGCCCCTGCCCCTCACTCACATCTCCCTTCTGCTGATTCCCTTGCAGAGGAGGATTTCTATGACAAGCTGGCGGCCTCCATCGCCCCCGAGATCTATGGCCATGAGGATGTCAAAAAGGCCCTCCTCCTCCTGCTGGTGGGGGGCGTGGACCAGAACCCCCGGGGCATGAAGATTCGGGGTAAGGCCCCCATGGCTGCAAGCAGCTGCTCTCCTGCGCCTCCCTTCTCCCTCTGCCGCCATCTCTGCTCTGGGGCCTTTTCTGCAAAGTGCTGCCTTTGCTCTCAAGGGTGGGGCGATGTTTTCTCCAGAGGTCAGAGGCACCCCTGGATAATGTGCCCTCTTCTTCCCACTCCCGGACCTTGTAGGGAACATCAACATCTGCCTCATGGGGGACCCTGGTGTGGCCAAGTCCCAGCTGCTGTCATACATCACGCGCCTGGCGCCACGCAGTGAGTACCACTTCAGGGTCCACTGACTGGGATACTGCATGGGACTGAGCATGGGACCTTCTTCCTGCAAGGCAGATGCTCTGTCCCTGAGCAGCGCCTGTCTGGCTGATGTTGCAGCTGCTTAGTTGACTCCCTCTGGAAGTTACCCAGCTCCCGCTAAGGAGACCTACAGGCTGCCACGGTGGGGGGAGCAGGGAACCTGAGGTCTCCGCTTCAGAAGAAGCTGCAAGGGGGTGGGCAGAGGGGTCTCCCCAGGGTCTTCCTTCCCACGGCTCTCAGCCAGATGGGCAGGTGTCTATGGAAAGGTAATGCTGCTTAGGCCCTGAAGGCACACCAGAGCAGCCCTTGGTCTCAGAGGCCACTTCCACCCCCTGGGCACCTTGCTTTCAGCTTCCTGCCATGTGTGTGTGTTGGGGGAGAGTGCACAAGGCTTTCTCTGTGGTGGTCCCCTTGCCTCTAGAAAGGCCTCGCCTCTGAGGTGCATCTCGCCATGATACTGATTTCGTTTTGTCAGTTGGACAAGACACCCCTTTTGCTCAGGTTTTGGGGGAGGGCCGAGGCTTATGAGGCCCATGGATTTTTTGTGCAGCCGGGGGCCTTATTTTGTGTCACCCAGTCCTTGAAGCTTAGCTCTGAGGGTGGATGTTTCCTGCCCTGAGCCCAGGAGCGTTGGGTGAGGGCGGAGGAGAGCTGCTGTAGTGATGGGCCCAACTTCCGTCCCGTTCTCCAGGCCAGTACACCACGGGGCGTGGCTCCTCTGGGGTAGGGCTGACAGCTGCTGTGCTGCGTGACCCACTGACGGGGGAGCTGACCCTGGAGGGTGGCGCACTGGTGCTGGCTGACCAAGGCGTCTGCTGCATCGACGAGTTTGACAAGATGCTGGAAGCAGACCGAACGGCCATCCATGAGGTGATGGAGCAGCAGACCCTCTCCATTGCCAAGGCTGGCATCCTGACCACGCTGAACGCCCGCTGCGCCATCCTGGCGGCTGCCAACCCCACCTATGGCCGCTACAACCCCAAGCGCAGCCTGGAGCAGAACATCCAGCTCCCGGCTGCCCTCCTCTCCCGCTTCGACTTGCTGTGGCTCATCCAGGACCGGCCGGACCGTGACAACGACCTCCGGTGAGCAGGGGCCACAAGGCGCTGCAGATGAGGCCCTTCTCCTCCCTTCTCCCCCCCCCCCCCCGGGTTTTGCTGCTTTTTCTAAATGGTTGCCTGTTTTTTACAGTCTTGCCCAGCACATCACGTACGTGCACCAGCACAACCACCAGCCCCCCTGCCAGTTCCAGGAGCTTGACATGGGCCTCATGAGGTGAGGGGGAAGGGCTTTCCAGCCCCAGGGGCCATACAGTGGCTGGGCCACTGCACATGGTGTAGGGAGGGTGGCTCCCATGCAGCGGAGGCCTTGGGTCAGGGCTCGTCTCCTTGCGTCTCCTGCCAGGCGGTACATTGCCATGTGCAAGCAGAAGCAGCCAGCGGTGCCTGAGGCTCTGGCAGACTACATCACGGCCGCTTATGTGGAGATGCGGAAGGAGGCCTTGTCCAACAAGGATACCACCTACACTTCGGCCCGCACCTTGCTGGGGATCCTGCGCCTGGCCACTGCCCTGGTGAGTAGAGCGCAACAACAACAACAATAATAATAATAATAATAAAATTTTATTTATATCTAGCCCTTCCCAGCCGAAGCCGGGCTCAGATCGGCTAACAACATTAAAATGATACAACATTCTAAAATCATTTCATTATAAAATCAATTCAAATCAGATTAATGGCAACCATTGGGCTAGAGTTCTGTGAGGATTGCCAAAGGAGGGGGTCAGGCTGTGCCCTGGCCAAAGGCCTGGTGGAACAGCTCTGTCTTGCAGGCCCTGCAGAAAGATGTCAAGTCCCGCAGGGCCCTAGTCTCTTGTGACAGAGCGTTCCAAGAGTCCTGCAGCAGCTGACCAAGCCAGAAGGAGCCACCGTAGCCCCATGTCTGGGAGCCCAGCTGGCTGCCTTTTCTGGGAAGCCCATCAGAGCCTCAGGGCAGCAGTTCTCCCCACTCACAGTTGCCAACAGCTGCTACCCAGCTCTGATGGTGGAGGTGGAATATAGCCATTGCAGCTAGTGGCTGCCAGTAGCCTTTTGCTCCCCCCGGTTGTCTCATCCTCTTCTAAAACCATCTGAGCCAGAGGCCACCAGCACTGCATCTGTCTGCTCTAATTCTTCCAATGTTCAGCTCCCCCCCCCACCCCAAAATAAAATAATTAATTGTAGTTCTGTCATATCTAGTTTCCTCCCAGCAACTGTAGTTGTAGTCTCCATGCTGTCCTCTGGCCAATACTTCAGAGGGAAACAGGTTAATCCATCCTAGGCCACCTGCTCCACCTTCTCACTTCTAGAAATTTGTGTGGATACAGCAGAAATTGCAGTGGGCCAAACATCTTTTTAGAATACTTTGCTTTCCTATTTTTCTTTTTTTAATCCTAAGAAGCCCGCTTAGAGTTGACCCCTGCAATTCTGGTGCCTGCACTGAAAGGGTTTCAATGCAGCGGCAGGACCTTGGAGGGCATCGCTTGGTGGTTTGGAGCAGGAAGGGAACTGTTTCTTCTGTGCGGTGGTAGAGGGACCGTGGGTGAGCCGGCTGACATTGTGGGGCTCCTCTTTAGGCTCGTCTGCGGCGCGTGGACTTGGTTGAGAAGGAGGATGTGAATGAAGCCATGCGCCTCATGGAGATGTCAAAAGATTCCCTTCTGGCAGACAAGGGGCAGACAAGCAGGTATTGTATTGTCATAACCTCATGCTGTGGAGTGGGGGCATCAGACTTCTCTTGGGCTACTGGATTGACCTTCCCCCTCCCCCCCTCCTACTGCAGGACTCAGCGCCCCTCTGAACTGATCTTTGCAGCCATCAGGGAATTGGTTCCGGCTGGGGGACCTCGCTCTGTGCACCTAGCAGCAGCTGAGCAGCGCTGCGTCTCCAAGGGCTTCACTCCTGCCCAGTTCCAGGCTGCGCTCTCTGAGTATGAGGAGCTCAATGTCTGGCAGGTGAACCAGAAAAAGACCCGCCTCACTTTTGTCTGAGCCCTGCTAGCCTGCAGGAGGTCTTGGTGCCTGCTCTCTCCCACCTTGGCTTGGACCTGGGCTGGGGGACTGCTTGCAGGGTGTCTCCTGCTATCGCTTTTATTAAGACTGGCATTTTCCCCCAATAAAGCAATTAATTTGTATATCTTGTGATCTAAATAATGCCAATCAATGGCTGAATGCTGACTCCTACCAGCTCTCTGCTTCCAGGGCTCTTTCTGCCTGGGGGTGGGGGGTGGAATGGGCAGCCCGCTCAAGGTTGCAATGTCCATTGAGGAGGAGAAGCAAGGGGGGTGTTGTAAGACCTCCTACACACACTACCAGGCCAAAGAGGCCAAAGACATGAACCACACACAAAGTGTCTGCCGTCAAAACTGCTTTATTAGAGAGAGCCAACATCTCAAAAGAAGAGCCCCCGCATTCGCCGGCCAATGCCCTGGCGGTCATATAGAATGTTAAACTTGTTCACAAACTGGTTCATGGTGTTGCAGGTCTTGGTGATGGTGCCAAGGTATGTCATGAGGCCCACGTCATTGCATTGCTGAGAGGGAGACAAAAGGAGGCCGGCTGATCACAGAGGGGACAACCTGTGTCCTGCAGAGCTCCTGGAAGCACTTCTTCCTCCCACCTTCCCATGCACCAGAGCTCTTCTCCAGCTGCCCTCAGATCAGGCTGTTGCAAGCTTTGCCATAACCTTAGCATTGGAAGAGACACTGAGGATCATCTAGTCTAACCCCTTGCAATGCCAGAAAAGCTCAAGTTGGCAGGTGCATTTCCAACATTTTCCTTTTGTGGAGGTCTCTGTGAGATGCAGGAACCCCCCAGGCCAGAGGGAAGCACTTTAGCCGGGGAAGTAGAAGCAAATGACAACATTCCTGCTCCATCCCTACCCCCCATTAACAAGGGATTCCTCTCCCCCGCTCCAGTTTGACATGTCTTCCCACACTTGGCAAGAAGCAGACATGTTTTCCTCGCCAGGACACTCACATCATAGAAATCTGTTTTGAACTTGTCAGTGCTCAGCACAGGCAGGCAGTGGCAAAGAGCATAGGCCTCGCGCAAGATCTCGTGGTTGAAGGGCACCTCCCCTGGTGAGGGTGGGAAAAGAAGCAACAGGTTAGAGAGGAGGCTGAGGTGCTTCCCACCTGCAGGAAAGAGGAACAGAGACAAAGGTGGACACTGTTGCTTCACCCACAGCCCTCACCTGCTTCCGAGGCTTTAACATACTCCAAGATGAGCTTGACACGGCTGTGAAGCATCTTTATGGCACTGTGCTGGGCAATGAGATGCTCGGCCACTACAGTGACAAGTGGGGGAGGGGGAAGAGTCAGGGGGAAGCCGCCTGAAAATAGCCCTAACACCTCTCTCCCCTGAGGCATGAAGCAGACCCGGAACAGCTTCCACCATCCTCTCTCATGGGAGACCTTGCAGCTCCAGCCCAAAGTTAGCACTAACTGGCTAACAGCCCCACTGCCCATTGCCCCCCCTTGCCTGTGGAGTTCTCGCCGCTGCCCGTCGCTGTCATCCGTGCCACATGATCAACCCCAATGCGCTCGGCCTCCTCTGTGGCCAGAGTGTACATCAGTTCAGCAAACAGCATTGTAGCCTTGATAGAAAGGGGGAAAGAGACAATAAGGCCGCAGATAGGCCTGTCCCCCTGCACAGGCAGCAAGCGGGGCTCCCTCCAAAGGTGGCTGGCTCGTCTTCCTTGGAGATTTTTAAGCAGAGGTTGGATGACGAGGGATCCTTTAGCTGTGACTCCTGCACTGGGGATCTCTCCTCCCATACAGGAAAGATGGCCCGCTTCTACCCAAGTCCTTGCAATACATGCCTTTCTAAAAAGAGTGAGATGGCGCAAGAGTGGTGGGTATTACCTCTCCATTGATGATGTCAATCACCGACTCGAAGACACTGACAGGCAACTGAGAGAGAGAGAGAGAGAAAGAGAGTGCACAGCAGCTCACTCAGATGTCCCTTGGTACAGCTGTCTGAGGTTTCAGTCATGGAAGGGAGCAGGTACTCACATCCGTGTGTTTTGTCATGGGGTTCAGCTTGAGGAAGAGGGGGCTCTCGATGATCTCACACACCTGAGGAAAAAATGAAGGTGCTATCAGGAGCGGCAGAAGTCTGGGCCTCTGTCCCTTGGCAATGTGAAACCGGAGGGCTGCTCAGAGGCCTCTGCCCACCCATCCCACAGCCAGCAGGCAGCAAACGGGGTGGGGGCAAGGCTCACCTGCTTATGGACATGGATGTCAGACTGGTCTGGGGGGCCACCTGTTGTGTACCAGCCTAGGAACTCCAAATCTTTGAAGACTTGTTTAACTGCAGGACAGCGGAAGAAAAACAGCTATCACAACATATAGTGACACTGGTCAACTACGATGGCTGCAAGAAGGCATTAAACTAAGTTATGGAGGATAAGACTATTGCTTGTGAATATGACAACGGATCTGTATTACCTTTACTATTGGAGGCAGAATTCTTCTGAGTACCATTTGCCAGGAATCACCCCGGGGAGGGGGAGGAGTGCAGCTGCACTGGGGTCCTGATTGCCAGCTCCTGGGGGGGGCGGTGCCTCTAGTTTACCACTGTGCATAAAGAGTGCTGGGCTCTGTGGGTCCCTCGGCCCCCTGCTACCAGCCAGGCTGCTCTGAGAGACCCTCTTTGGCTCATGCCTGTCCTGCGAGTTGCCCCCGCCAGCCCCCCTCGTCCTCCTGGCAGGCCCAATTGCCGACTCACACTGTTCCTCCTTGGTATAGTAATACTCCTTGTCGATGACCACGTTCTCCCCCACCGTGTGCGAGAGCAGCTCGAAGGAGTTCATCACCTCGATGTTGCGCCCCTCCTGGCGGCCGATCAGGGCTCCGATTACTGCGGGAGGCAGAGGGGGGAGTCAGGGCGGCTCCTCCCAGCAGCCCCAGCGAGGGCGGCTTGTGCTCCAGGACGACGCGAGTTTTGCCAGATGGGGGGGGGGCTCTCTCCGCTCCCTTCCCGGAAGCCTTGGCAAGGCGGGCGGCCTGAGGCTGCAGAAGATGCATTCGCGCTCCCCCCTCCCGCGGGAGGCCGCCGCTTCCCGGCTCGCAGGCAAAAGCCCACCGGGTGCAGCTCCCCCCCCCCCGCTCACCTTGGACGGGGCGCCCCTCCTGCGAGCGCATCCGGATCCAGTGGTCGCTGATGTTGAGGATGACGAGCGGGTGCAGCGCCACCGACACGCTCCCCGTCACGCCCGACGCCATCACCGCTGCGGAGACCGAGGGAGTCGTGAGGACGGAGGGAGGCCCCGCGGGCGCCGCCGCCGCCGCTCTTTCCCGCCGCCCCAGCCAGGCCCCGCCCGCCGCCTCCCGGGCTTACCCGCCGCGTCCACCTCCATGCCGGCCCCGTTGCTGCTCCCGGCCGGGCAAGAACCGCCGCCGCTGGGAGCAGCCGCCATCTTGGCCGCGTATGTCCCGTCGCGCTCTCCGTAGAGCAATCTCCCCGACGGACGAAGGGCGCATGAGCGTCGGGAGTGAGGCCAAAGAGATACGAAGAATGTAGAGGGATCCCGAGGTGGAACTTCCGGGCTCACAGCGGCTCGGCGGAGAAGGCGACTGCGCAGCTGCGAGGGGGGAGAGGGAGGACCCTTACAGGAGAGGAGGCAGGGCGGGCCCCGGCTGCCCTTGCTGCGGGTGGCGCAGGCGGAGCAGCTGCCGTCCCAGCACCGCGGAGATTTTCATTTGTTGTCCGCCTAGAAAGACCCTTATGTCCCTCTCCGCCCGCGATCTTTTTTCTGGAGTCCCACGGGCAGCGGGGTGGGGGCCGCCGGGCTGGAGCTGGAGCTGCGCGCGGTCCCCCCCCCCCCGTAATAATTCCATATCTGAAATACCGTGTCCAGCTCTGGACGCCACAGTTTAAGATATTAAGGATATTGACAAGCCAGAAGGTGTGCAGAAGATGATCAAAGGTCTGGGAAACCAAGCCTTATGAGGAATAGTTGAAGGAGCTGGGGATGTTTAGCCTGGAAAAGAGGAAACTGAGATGAGATATGCGAGCCATCTTCAAATACCTCAAGGGCAGGGAAGATGGAGAAGCTTATTTTCTGCTGCTCTGGAGGGCAGGACTCGAACCCATGCCTTCTAGTTATAAGAAAGAGATTCAGACGACATCAGGAAGAGCCTTCTGACAATAAGAGCTGTTCGACAGTGGAACGGTCTCCCTCGAGACGTGGTGAACTCTCCTTCCTTGGAGGCTTTTAAACAGATGGCCATTCTCTGGTGAATGCTTTAGTAGATATTCTTGCATTGCAGGGGGTGGACTAGATGACCCTTGGGGTTCCTTCCAACTCGACAATTCTATGAGTCTAACTTGTGCTCTGTGTTTCTATGGATGTTCCTAAAGCTGCAGTCTTGTAGGTGTCAGGCAAAACCTAGTCCGGCATTCTAACAACTACAAAATCTTGGCTTTTAAGCAGGCATTTAAGCTCCAGTGTTAGGTTCAGTACAGTACTGTACTTTTCGATTTCATTTCCTCTCCGCTGCTTTCTTTTCTCGCTCTCGCTCTCTGTACCCATACACGCACTTAGGTATGTGCACAAAGCGAACAAATATTCCTGCAAATTGTGGATCACCATTCAAGCACCTGATAAAGTGGAATATAATCCACGAAAGTTTCTGTCACAAGACAGTGGCAAATCCTCGTGTCGTGGTGCCCCAGGACTCCTCTTTATGTGGGACGGAGGATGGGGAACCTCTGCCTCTCCGAGTTCCTCTTTCTCGACAGCTGCGTCTGCTCTGGCGAGCGGGAAGAGGGGGCTGCCCCAGCCCGACTGAAACCTCAGTTCCTCCTCCTGGCTGCACGGAAAGGGGAATTCGCCCTCCAGGGCCAGCTCAGCAGGCGGGGAGGGAGCTGATTCAGCGAAGCTGGAGGGAGGCGCCCGTGTTGCTTTTAGCTGCCTCCTCCGGCGCCGGCAGCTGCTTTGGGGCGCGCCGGTCTCAGCAAACAGCGCCTTGCGCAACTCGGGCATTCCCGCCTCAAGAGCGGCAGTGGGGAGCGGCATCTGCCGTGTGTTGCTAAGGAGCGCCCAGAGTGGCGGGCAGGGAGGCGCCTTCAGCATTCACAAGTGCAGACCAGCTCACGTGTGTAGGGGGAGAGCAGGTGCCTGGGAGCGCCTCTCTCTTTTAGGAATCATAGCATCATAGAAACTGTAGAGTTGAAAGGGATCTTGAGGTAACGTTACCAGATTTTTTTCAAAGAATCCGGGGACACTTGTTTTTTAAAAGAGAAAAGAAGTTATTAAAAATATTTTAAAATATATATTAAGAAGTAATATCTTCTCTTCTGTGGTCTCCTCTGTCGCGTGGCCTTCCTCTGGGCCCCAGCCTGCTCTCTTGGAGCGCTAGCCGCCGTGGAGTAGGCTCAGGTCAGACCTGGGCTCGGCCATGTGTCCTTGCCCTCCCAGGGCTCTCCTACCTCTCTTTCTCAGTGGCAGCGGTGGCAGTGGCGCGGCAAGGTCGGGGTTCCCCTCTTTTTTTCTCCTTCCTCTTTCTCGCTCTTCCTTCTCCCTGTGTCAGCTCCGGGGTTTTCCTGGCCCCGGAGTGCCACTGGGCGGGTGGCCGGGCACTCTCGCTCCTGGCTCGATGGGGGGGGGGGTCAGTGGTTCCCCCAGTTGACGGGCCGGGCGTCCCGGTTCTCCCTTGGCAGTGACAGCAGCAGTGGCAGTCTCAGCAGCCTGGAGCCAGCCTGGTAGCACAGTTGGTTCTGGCTGGCTTCAGGGGCTGCTCGCTGCTGTGGTGCCTGCTATTTTGCCTTGCTGGAAGTCCCCATATGATGTGTCTGGAGACAAATTTGTAAATCTGGGGACTGTCCCTGGGAAATGGGGACATCTGGTAACCATATCCCGAGGGTCATCTAAACACATCAGTCATAAGGACATCAGAAGAGGCCAGCGACTGCATCAGGCCAAAAGGCCCATCTAGCCCAGCATCCGGTTCTCCTCCCATCCAGAGGCCTGCATGGAAAGCCCGCAAGCAAGATTCGAGCGCACCAGCCACTTGCCCCACTCTCGATCCCCAGCAACTGGGGTCCAGAAGCACTGCTGCCTCAAATTGTGGAGGCAGAGCTTAGGCATTGTGGCTAGCAGCTATAATAGCCTTAGCCTCCATGGTTTTCTCCAACATTCTTTTAAAGCCCATTTCTGACTTTTGGGGGAGCGAGTTCCATCGCTTGACTTTGGGCTGCGTGAAGAAGGACTTTAGATTATTTGTCCTGAATCTCCCAACAATCAGCTTCATTGGACGGATGCCCCTGTATTCCAGGGTCACGAGAGAGGGAGAAAAACTTTCCTCTTTCCACTTTCTCCATGCCTGGGCGTAGCCAAGGAGAGCCCCCCCCCCCCATTCCTCAAATATTATTGAAAAGCATTACCCGAGGTTCTCCCCCCCCCAGCAGAAGCCTGCCCTCCCCATCAAAAGCCTGGCTATGCCCATGTCTCCATGCCATGCATAATTTTATAAACTTCTGTCCTGTCGCCTCTTACTTGAATGTTCTTTAAACTAAAAAATCCCTATGCGGAGCTGGCGAAACTAACAGCAAAATCAAGAAAGCAACATGAGGAACTAGTCATGAAGAATGGAAGCCCTTTTGGAAATATCTGAAAAAAATAAGCAGATGAAATCGCGAGCAGGATTTGAAATATGAGCAGCGATTGACGATTGATAATATACGAAATACGTTTTAGCAGAAATTTTATTAGAATGCGTTATGTAAATGGGATGGGATTAAGAACAGCATGGAGGGAACGGCGGGAAGTCAAAGTTTAAAGAGAAATGTAAAACAAATTTGGAATCTTGAATATATGTATACTGTATAAAGTTTAATTTAAAAAACTGACTTCAAAAAACTAAAAAGTCCCAGACGCTACCTTTCTTCATAGGGAAGCCTTCTCCTCCACTTTATCATTTTGGTGGCCCTTTTCTGACCATTTTCCAACTATGCAATACAGTATCCTTTCTGAGGTAAGCCGACCGGCACTACACACAGCATTCCAGAAGCGGTGGCACCATATATTGGTACAAGGACATGATAGCAGCAGTTTTATTTTATTTTATTTTATTTTCACTAAGTTCTTCACCTTCCAGAGACGTACAAACACAACATAAACCGCAGAATCAATAGCAGTTATGGGGCTTCTCCCCCCATGCAGGGAACAGGGAAGGGGCTGGCGAGAGACGCGGCTTGTAGTTTTTCCCCAGCCGGAGACGCCGGAGGGCGGGGGGAGGAAGTGGGTCCGAGGCGAACCTTCCCGGAATGTGCCTGGAGGGGTTGAGGTTGCGCAAGGGGGCCTAGAGTTGCCGGGTAGCAGCAGCAGCAGCAGCAGCAGCCGCCGCAGCCGCAGCCGCAGGGCAGGGCAGGGCAGGGCAGGCAGGCGGATAGAGACCCACATGGAGGTCCTGGAGGTAGGAGGCAGTGGGACTGGGGGCGTCGGTTGCTTGGCTGTGAGCCAAGGTGAGGCAAGGAGACGGCGGCAGGACTCGTTTGGCCCCGACGGCAGGACTCCTGGGTCCCGTGGGGAGGAAGGAGTCAACTCTGCTCCTGGGGCTTGGGGGAGGGCGGCGGAGACGGCTTTCTAGGAAGCGAGAACCTCCGGGAGGGTCATCAGCACCCTGGACAGCCGGGAGTGGGGAAGAAAGGCAGTCCCACCCCGTCGACGGCCAGCGCTCCCTCCCACCTGCCCACCTCTCGCCCCCTCCCCGCCTCCTTTCCAAGGGGCTCAGCCATAGCCCCAGGGAGGAAAAGCTCCACCAGCCTGTGAGCCCCGAGAGAGAGAGAGAGAGAGAGAGAGAGAGAGAGAGAGAGAGAGAGCGTCCTCTGCAGGAAGAAGACCACGGCCTCCCCCCCCCCCCGTCTCAACTGGGCGAAATGCGGAGATGTCAGGATTTGAGGCTTCCTTTAAGTAGGGACAATCTAGGACAGAAGAGCCGCCAACCAGATACCCCAAAAGAAAACCTGCAAGCCGGATTCAGGCACAAGAGCATTCTCCTCTCTTGCGCTTTCCGGGAACTGGTATTCGGAAGCATTATTGCCTCAAGCTATTTAGGTAGAACATAGCCATCATGGCCAAGCAGCCATTGATAGAGCATCTCCAAGCACCGCAGAATCCTAAGAAAGGGGTTCAGGTTAAAAAGGAGAGTCAAGATTGTCAAATATTTCGAAAGGCTTGGAAGTTATCTAAAATTGGGGGGGGGGGGGGGGAGGAGAGCCAAGAACCAGGCAAAGCGGGGCTGAAAAACGATAAACAAAGAGCCATCTAAAAGAGGGAAAAGTAGGTTGCAGCAGGCAAAATTTCAGGGCACCATCACCCCAGTGCACTACAAAAACAAAAGGAAAGAGCACTTTCTGCTGGCTCCCCGCAGCTGAAGGTTTTTCCAGATTGACGGCTACATTAGACAGACAGGGGACAAGAGGCGGTTGCTCTCTGGGTGGCTCCTTGCTTCGGAGCTGCTCAGTAGACAGTAGCTATAGGGTGGGTGGGAGAAGTGTTAGCCTAGGAGAGGGAGAAACACGCGGTAGCTGCGGAACAAGCACCGCGAACAGGGCGCCGAGTGCATGTTTGGCCTTTTCAATGTGTTGAGGGAGTGGGAGATTCTTGGTTTGTTTTTGTTCTAATTTTTATTATGTATTTTGTGTTTTTTTATATTTCATTTTTATTTTGTGAACCGCCCGGAGCAATACGGATGAAGGGTGAATAAATAAATAAATAAATAAATAAGCGGTTTTCTTTCGTTTTTTTCCAGCGGCCGCCGAAGAACCTCTCAGTGCCGCTTTCTGGTGGCTCCGCGTGGAACAGCAGCAACAGCACCTCCGGCTGCTTGGAGAGCGCCGACTTCCAGTACCTGCTCTTCCCCGTGGTCTACAGCCTGGTCTTCGCCTTGGGCCTGGTGGGGAACCTCTTCGTTCTGGGCTACTTCTTCCGCACCAAGTCCGCCACGGAGCCCGCCAACGTCTTTCTGGTGAACCTGGCCGCCATCGACCTGCTCTTCGTGCTAACGCTGCCCTTCCGCATTGCCTACCACGCGCTGCGCAACGACTGGGTCTTCGGCGAGGCGCTGTGCAAGGTCACCGGCTGCCTCTTCTTCGCCAACCTGTACGGCAGCTCCCTCTTCCTGGCCTGCATCTGCCTGGAGCGCTACGTGGCCGTTGTGCACCCGCTGCGCCACCTCCGGCTCCGGCAGCTGCGCTACCGGGTGGCGGCCGCCGTCGGGGTGTGGGCGGTGCTAGTCGCCGCCGTCCTGTACCTGGCGCTCCGCGGCCCGCTGACCAGCCGCTTCCCCGACGGCCGCACCGCTTGCCTGGAGAACTTCTCCTCGAGCTCCTGGCGGGGGCGCATCTCCTCCGTCAGCCTCTTCGCCGCTGCCGTGGGCTTCCTGCTGCCGCTCTTCCTCATCGGCATCTGCTACCCGCTCATTGCCTGGCGGCTGCTGGCCACTCCGGGGATGCAGCCCGGCTCACGAGCGGTGCGGCGCAAGGCGCTGCGCACGGTGCTGGTGGTGCTGGGCGTCTTCCTGGTCTGCTTCGCGCCGTATCACCTGGTGCAAGTGGTGCACACGTTGGGTCGCGCCGGCGTGCTGGGCGGCTGCCCGCTCATTCGCGCCACCTACGTGGCCCGCCGGCTCACCATGGCCCTCACCAGCCTCAACGCCTGCCTCGACCCGCTCGTCTACTACTTCGCCGCCGAGCGCTTTGCCTGGCAGCCCGGCTGGTGGAAATGCTGCTGCTGCTGCCGCCAGCTAGAAACCGCCCAGCCGTCCCTGCTGAGACTTCGCGGGCTTGTGGCCAGTAAGCAGGGATCCTCCTCGTGTGGAGAAAGTTGCGCTCCCGGCACTGCGCAGTGAGCTCTCCAGCAGATCGCTGATCGTCGGAGGTGCGCGCGCCTGCCTCCTCGGGCATTCTGGCTGCGCATTCGTGTGAGCGAAGGAGTTCCTCAGCCTTAGACAAGCAGCCTTAGACAAGCGTCCAGCATATTGATTTTTTTTAAAATGATATTGTCAGGGGTTCAGGAGCAGAGGCAAGGGCAAGGGAGGAAACAGAGAGCGAGGGAGAGGAGGCAGAAGAAAAGATGAGTGATGACGACGACCCGAGATCTCCGAGTCTTTCCAGTGAATCAGAAGATTCACAGAAAGGAGCACCAGTGGCCAGGGCAAGGGGGGAGCCTAGGGGGACACCCCAGGAAGATAGAGCCAGAGGGGACTCAGAGGGGAGCAGTTGGAAATCAGGACCAGCGTCACCGCCAGAGAGCAGGGAAGAGGAAGGGCGCCAGGGATCAAGCGCTGGCAGCTCACAACAGGGGGGAGGGCACGAGTCAGGAGTGGCCACACCTCCATCGGGGAGCGAAGAAACGGTCAGACGGAAGGTGGAAGGTTGGGCGCGCGTGCCAAGTTCAAATGCACAGGAAGGTGGCGCAGTAGGCAGCCCGGAAAGGGAGCCAGGTCCTAAAGCCCGCCGAAAGGAGGGAGAAGAGTCAGGGGGGTCAGCGTCAGCGTCAGAGGAATCCCGGAAGGAAGAGACCCCGGGGGGCAGAGGGACCCAGAGAAGAACAGTCAGGCGGAAAAGGTGGAGCAAGGCTAGGATATTAAGTTGGTGTACAAAGGGCGGAGACTCAGATGGGGCTTCGCCGATCTAACCATGAGACGTAGAGTTGCACGCAGCAGCTTGAGAATGGAAACTGTAACTCAATAAAGACTTTTATTTAATGATCGCTGGCTAGCGTGATCCTCTGTGAGCTAGGATCTGGAAGCAGCTCTGACAGATATTTATTGAAAAAAGAGTTTTTTAAAAAAATTACACAAAAGAAAAAACAAGACAGAAAAAGAAAAAGAAAAAAATTAAACCATCATTCTCCAATTCTCCACTTTCAATACCTTCTTTCCTTGACCTCCTCCTCCTCCCTTTTCCTGTATCCTGTTTTATAATAATCACAGCAAATCCTTTCCATAATTCATAGTATTCTGTCATCACATTACCTTGATCTATTTTCATCTTATCTTATAGAAAACCTTAAAGTTAAAAACTTAAATCTTAATTTTTACCAACTTCTCCTAAACCATAACATTCTTACCTAATTCTTTAGACATTTTTATAAGAGCCAAATAATTTCATTTCAACATTTTCCTAACATTCATCAATTTTATAAGACAGTCCTAATGATAAAAATAAAAGAAAAAAGCAATCCAGTCTTCATCCAACGTCCCTTCCTCCTGGTCCCGGGTTTTGTCAGTCCTTTTTATCCTATTAATCTAGCACATTAACCTGGCAATCTTATATCCGAGGCCCTCAAGTCTCTTCCATGTCCCTTCCGTAACTCTTCTTTATATTTCCCTTTTATTCGTGGGAACTCCAGCTTGGTAGTGTTTTTGACCCTTTTCAGCAAGACAATCCCTTTTCCATAGTCCAGGATAGGCTCGATGTAGTATTTACAAACATGCTCCAGATTCCCTTCAAAATTGAGAGCCCCCACAGCTCCAAACATCTGACGGCCCCGTTCCAGACTTGAAAAGTCCAAATCTCCCTGTAAAGGGGGGTCTATCCAACCCCCCATTTCCAAACCAAACCAGATTTTATCTTTCCAAGTCTGGTTTTTTCCAAGTTCATTTATCAAATCCAAAAGTTTATATTCCTGCTGAGCCGCAGCTCCCTCCGTCTCTGGCACCCAAGATTCAGCAAGGTCCTCTTCTTTCAGTTGTTCTGTCATGGCACGCTCCTGTTTTGATTCCTGGGTGGGCTCCATATAGTTTCCCACTACCTGTTCAAAGGTTCTGGCCGCATTAGTCATGAAATCCGTCTTCTGACTTAACTGATCCAATAGGGCATTTATTTTACAGAAAGCACCCAACAGTGCTTCTGAAGACATTGTCCTACAAGGTCACAAATCCTTTCCCACAGTTGTAATCAGTGGCAGCTGCAAGTTCCCAGGAATTAGTTACAATTTCACAGTTCCCCTCTAGGGGGAAAAACTTCTGGTTGTTCTTTTTCTTGAAAGCAATAGCAAGAAAGTTTCTTTTTTAAGATATTTTGTCCATATTTGTTCTTTTAAAAGACGAAAGGAAACAATGGAGTCACAATGTTTCTCTTCTTTTAACTATCTGTCAAAGACATTTGTTTCTGGTCAATGAGCTTCAAACGTCAATTCTGACACCCCGCTCCAGGGTCAGGACGGTGGAAAATTACTTTGCTTTAGATTCACTTCTGCAGGTTTAAACAGCTCAGAAAAGGTCCCCCTTCTTCTCCTGCTACCGAAGGGGGGTTCAGCCATTTTAAATGATGAAAGTCGATCCTTTAAAAGTGATTTTTAAGGCTCTAGTTTGCGTTGTCTTTGCTTTGTTCTGACTACGAGGAAACGGAAGGGTGACTTCCTGTTTAAACCTTCCCGTTTCAGTACCAAATTAGGGTTAATTTTTAAGTCCAAATTCCTTTTTATTTCACCAGTTCTTATTTGAAGTCCAAATATTCAATGTTCCAGTACTCACGGTTGGTTGTTTTAAATGCCAAATTGTCCCAGGAAAAAGGCAGCGCTCTCCGGCAACGACTATGCGGCTTCGCTCCGCAGAAAAAGCAATTGACTCACAGCACTGCGCCACTTCCCCCTCTTCACTTCGGAGCCCGTTTGTGGGTTCCTTTGTGGGTTGGGGGGCGCTAAGGGTGCCCGCCGAGTCCCACGGTCACAGGCTTCATCCGCCTGTGATTTCCAGAAGGGTCCCCGCTACACCGCAGCGGAAAAGACCCGTTTCATGCGGAGCTAGTCCCTTCAATTCAGAGGGAGTCCGCCATTGCCGGTGGCGCCACCCCGGAAGTCTCGCGTCCAGCATATTGAGGACCAGTTAAACTGCCCTGGAGGAGGTTCCTTCACCCTCTTCACGTTAAAGTGCTCATTTACACACCCACAGCCCGTTCGTCGCAAGGACCGTTTAAGAGATGGGAATTTGGAAGGCAGAGAGAGAGAGACTTCCCCTCCCTTGAAGGGGTTTCTAGAGCTGCTGCTGCTGCGGGTGTTGGGGCTTCGCACCTCTGTTGGGGACCTCTTCTGAAGTCTTTGTGGCAGGCAGACTTTAACAAGGCGCAGGTACTCCCTGCTTTCTACACACCCATTAGAGCAAAGGTAGGCCACAGCCAGGCAGAAGAAGGGGAAGAGAGCATCTTTTGCACGCAGAGGGGCCCAGCTTCAATTCCTGACGTCTCCAGGAAGGGTTGAGAGAGACTGTAGGCTGAAATCTGGAGTGCTGCTGCCAGTCAGTGCAGAGAGCAATGAGCCAGATGGTCTGTCTCCAAATAAGGCAACCTTCTATCTTGCTAATGGATCGAAAAAAGGAGGAGTGCTGTATGGGCCTATGTACCCCTTTGCCTCACACCTTCCTCAGCATCTGAGGCAACCATTCTGCACACACACACACACACACACACACACACATGTTATGTCTGAATGGCCAAGTTTCCCAGGGAACATCCCAGCAGCCCTCATTGCCACTTGTCTGTGAGTGCAGGGGTAATAAGTGGAAGACAGAGCCTCATCTTGGCCAGCAAAGTGGGTGGGTGCTTCTAGGGAACAGTGTTAGTGTCAGAGTAATGCAGTTCAGGCAAGACACAGTATTCACATATTGCAAAGAAGATGGGGAGAGGGTTACAACATACAATATAGGTTGCTATAGGCATTGATTCTCTTGCTCCTGCCCAAATCTCTGTTTTTATTCTAGAGCCTTTCCATCACAATAACAAAACAACAACTAGCTAAACGACAAAATATGTTAAATAACTTTATTTTGCTGGGGGGGGGGCAGAGTAAGTGACAACACATTCTACTGAGCGTGGAACATGTTGGTCTGGGAATCCCAAACCTGAAACTGTATTACAAGGCATTTTGGTTGAGACATGTTATACAGATCATTAGAAATGCAAAAGACCTTCCTTTGAGTTCAGCTTGATTCACCATCAAGGCATTATTGCTTCCGAACCCATCAAGGTCATTGATGGGGGGAAATGGAATGCAGGCCTATCCCTGGCTCCCTTCCAAAATTGTATTGTCCAGATAAATACAAACAACGTGACAGATGGACTACCAATAGTCTAAGGTACATAAAATATTTATTTGCTAGAGGAAGACCCACAAGAACCCTACAGGTGTGGGATAAATGGCAATATATTCCTATCATTTGGTTTCAGCATTGCATTGGAGGGTCTGCAGTTCTGTAATGACTAGGCTGCACATGTGGTGGGACTGCCCATCAGCAAAATAATTTTGGGAAACATTTCCCAAGAGTTGGGGAAACTACCACCTCCCCCCCCCCTTTTTTTGTTCTTGTTAGATCTTTAACCTAATAAATCATAACAAGCTAGCATTATAATTTGGTGATGGAAGCTGGTTGGGGGCAAGACACTCCTAAAATGTCTAAATTTAGTAAAGGGTTAGCATTTAAGCAAACCCCCATAATTCCTGAATTTAGTAAATTGCCTAGGGGATAAGTCATTTAAGAAACAAAGACAGAGTGATGGCCCATCAATGAAAACAATCAACCAGGGAAGCCCTGCCCTGAGTTCTGGGTATTTACATGGGCATAGCCAAGATCACTGACCAATCATGTTGGTTCTGCCCCCCCCACCCCGAAGAAAAATCCTGCCCTCCCCTGCTTTCTTCAGATGATGTGTGGTTGGCAGACATCATCAGAAGTATTAAGAATTGGTTGCACCTGTGAGGGTATTGGCGGCGAGCCTTTTGGCTCGGGTGGTGGTTAGACATTGGAATATGTGTGCTGTGTTGGAGTATTGGGTATGTGCCATCATCTACCTCTCCTCTTCTGGGTATTCCATTAAGGATGCCCTGTTAGTGGCTAGGGCCATGGCACGACCCCTGGTGACATCATGGGGGAGCTTCCAGTTGTATTTGCATCAACAAGCTCCTCCCATTGGTTGTTAACCCTGATATGACTCCTGGCTGTGTGGGGTGGAGTCTTGCATTGCTGTTTCATCCAATGCCTAAGCCAATACTACTCACATGCTGTAACCAATAAAAGTTGTGGCCTAATTTCGCCCATTAACCTAAAATAACGTGTCTGTGTGTCTTATTATAATCCTATGTGGGTGGAGGGTCCTCGACTCACAACACTGTCCAACCATCTCACCCTCTGTCATCCCCTTCTCTTTGTGCCCTCAGTCTTTCCCAACATCAGGGTCTTTCTCAGGGAGTCTTCTCTTCTCATGAGGGGGCCAAAGTATTGGAGCCTCAGCTTCAGGATCTGTCCTTCCAGTGAGCACTCAGGGCTCATTTCCTTCAGAATGGATAGGTTCTTTGCCTATGGTAAAGGTAAAGGTACCCCTGCCCGTACGGGCCAGTCGTGTCCGACTCTAGGGTTGTGCGCTCATCTCACTTAAGAGGCCGGGAGCCAGCGCTGTCCGAAGACACTTCCAGGTCACGTGGCCAGCGTGACGAAGCTGCGGCTGGCGAGCCAGCACCAGCGCCGCACACAGAAACGCCGTTTACCTTCCTGCCGAAGCGGTACCTATTTATCTACTTGCACTTAGGGGTGCTTTCGAACTGCTAGGTGGGCAGGAGCTGGGACCGAATGATGGGAGCTCACCCCGCCGCGGGGATTTGAACTGCCGACCTTACGATCGGCAAGTCCTAGGCACTGAGGTTTTACCCACAGTGCCACCCGTGTCCCTCAGTTGCCTATGGTAGCAGAAGACAATTCCAGAATTGGGAGGGGGAAGTTTCCAGGATTACATTGGGAAATGATGTAAACCAGAGCTTTTCAACCTTTTTGATTCCATGGCTCCCTTGACCAACTACACTCTGTCTGCTGCACCCCTGTGGGGCTTAGGAGCTCATTTTGGTTACCCCTTACCTGCAGAGCTGGCAGCCTCTCACCTTTTTCTAACACCCTGCCTTGTGGAGTGTTCCCTCAGTCTCCTCTCCGCTCTCCTTGGGAATCCTCTGGGCAGCTGCAGCTGCTGCCCCTGGTCCTTGATCTGCCCCCCACTCTGCCCCAAAGAGAGGTGCCTCCTCACACTGCCCACAGGGGCTTGAGAAGCACCCCTTTGCCAGTCACAGAGGCAGCATTTGCCTGGGGAGCCTGCTGCCAGGGCTGCTGCAACAAACAGCTGTGCAAGCCTTTGGGAGGCAGAGATGTAAGAGGGCATCAGAGAAGGAAAGGAAGGAAAGAGGGACTGAGGCCAGAGTAGCCCACAGCACCCCTGAGCACCATTCAAGGCACCCCAGGGTGCCATGGCACACTGGTTGAAAACCACTGAAGTAAGCTAACAGGAAAAAAGATTAAGTTTTGCAAGCTTGATGGGTGGTGGTGGTGGTCAGAATATAATGCGGGCCAGATCAAAATGTGGATGGGGAGGAAAGCCCTCTTCATTTTGCATGGCAATGCAGTGGAGAAGCTGAGGGAGAATGCTATGTGACAGGCTGTAGAAAGAGACAGAGCATGGCTTATTTCTGTCTTGCATAGAAGGCTGCTGATCCTATGGGAATAATAATAATAATAATAATAATAATAATAATAATAATAATAATTTATTATTTATACCCAACCTATCTGGCTGCCTTCAGATGTCTTTTAAAAATAGGATAGCTGCTTATTTCCTTGACATCTGATGGGAGGGCATTCCACAGGATAGGCGTCACTACCAAGAAGGCCCTCTGTCTGGTTCCCTGTAACCTCACGTCTCGCAATGAGGGACCCGCCAGAAGGCCTTTGGCGCTGGAGCTCAGTGTCCAGGCTGAATGATGGGGGTGGAGATGCTCCTTCAGGTATACAGGACTGAGGCCGTATAGGGCTTTAAAGGTCAGCACCAACACTTTGAATTGTGCTCGGAAATGTTATGAGATCTGTCAGGGAACTGCCATCGGAGCTAGAGGCGGAGGGAAGGCTCCAGAGGGATGCAGGAGAGGGTCCCAGTAGGGAGAGAGGCAGCCCATCTGCTGGGGAAGGAAATCAGCGTAACACCAGTGGAGAAGGGGGGCAGATGGGGGAATCGGAGAGGAAGCTCCAAGACTCCTCTCCTGAGACCAGCGGAGAGAGTACGGGTACTCCGCTGCCCACACCCTCCCTGCGCAGAAGACTTCCGCGCAGGGAGAGTAGGAGGAGACTTGGCGTCAAACAACTTTTATGCTGGAAAAGGTTCAAGAAACGCCCACTGACGGATTCTGCCAGCGACTGAGACAGTCACGATGCTGGAGGCTGTTCAGTCAGAAAGGGTTTAACCAGGTAACCTCACCAGCAGTGGCGGCAACATACACACGAGCAACCCCTAAATCCATTACAGCAATCCGTCAGTCACCGATGTTGCTTGTGCGCAGCTCCAGAGAGGCAGCACCATGAGCCAGACCAGAGGAGCCGGAGAGACGGAGCAAGCAGCGGCAGTGCAAGGTCTGGTAGAGAGAAACCGAGACCTGGAACAGCATGTAGCTCTCCTGATGGCGCTGCTGGACGAAAGACGAGCTCAGGATGCTCAGGTCAGACCCACCCCCGTCGCAAGGAAGGTACCGGGGCTGGTACACAAGTTTGGGGGGGAAACCCCAGGTCTACAATGCGTTCCGAACAGAAATAGAGTACGCTTTGGAACTGCAGCATGATGACTTTGTTAACGATGAGCAAAGGGTAGCCTACATTGTGGGGCATCTGGAGGATGGGGCAAGAGAATGGATCAGGCCCCTTATGGCGACGCAAAATCATGCCTTGAAGGACCTTAAGAAATTCTTTCAGGCGATGGATGCGATGTATTCCAGTGAAGTCTAGCAAAGAGAACTGATGGGGTGCAAGCAGGGGAGCCAGTCAGTTAGAGACTACTGGTCGCGCTTTGCAATGTTGATCCACCGTCTCGGGTGGGATCTGGACTCTGAACCTATTCAAATGTTGTTTGAGGAGGGGTTGTCCCCCTCAACGGAGTATAAATCAATTTAACAATGGCTAAGGGTACTTCTGCTGACTCACGCCCTCCGACATTTTCTTAGACCGACATTTTCCTGGTTTGAGGAACGGAAATGAATTGCATAAGACTGACATAGACTGACATAGATTGAGAACGGAGTTGAAAATCGCAGAGAGGGAGCAACTCAAACAGCGACACCAGCTGGTGAGAAAAAACACTTTGCACTCTTTTGAAAAAGACGTTCCTCTAATAAGTCTTATAAGAACAATTACAGGGATTTTTACAAGATCTGCAACTAGTGAAGATCCCAAAGCACTGCATCATAATCTGCTGAAAGAGACAAGGTTTCATAAAATTTAATAGACCCTATACCCCATTATTGGAATAGCATTCCTGTTGCCTCTGGAAGAGTAACATCTAGAGAGAACTTAATAGCACATAATATTATTGCATTGTACATTATTAATTGAAAATACTCCCCAGCTCTTTTCTTATTATTTATATATACTTTTCGTATTTTCTTCCCCCTCTTTATTTCTCTACAAATTATAAATTGCATTATTATTATTACTTTCTCTTGCTTTATTTTTTTCTTACCCTCCCACTTTTTCTTTGTTTTCTTTTCCTTGTTTCTTTCTTTTGTAATTCTCTTTTTGGGGGTTTTTTGGTTTTTGTTTTGTTCACTTTGTCTCTCCATTTCATTTTTGTTGTTTTTCTTGTTGTGTTTTTGTGTGGTTTTTGACTTGTGTGGTTTTGTTTTGTGTGTTTTTTTGTTTCTTTTTGTGTGTGTGTTTGCTTTGCCTTTTGTTATCTATTGGTAGCTAACGCAGCTGATATTTGCATCAGATGTCATTAGCTTTGTTGCAAGGTGCTGATTAACTGAACCGCTAACCTGTTTAAAGATTTATATATATGATCTATCACCCTGAATGAGTAAGTGAACGCAAGGATTGCAACCATTTATTATATTTATTTATTTGATCTGATGAATTTGTGATATTGCTGTATTGATGCTTGGCTGTAATTAATTAGATAATTGTTCATAATCAATTTAAAATATATTTAGTGAAACTGGTGAATATAAAGAATTAGTGGATACATAGGCCGGAGATTATTATCAGACTGGTAAAATTGTCGTGATTCTACTAAGAAAGATTGAATTTAATTGACATTCATTAATTATCACATTGGAAATATTGTTACGATTGTATTAAGAAAGATTGAATTTAATTGATATCCAAGCTGTAAGACAGAAAGAAAGAGAACAAATTAACTAGTGAGCTAATTGAATTTCTTAGTGATGTATGGTAAAAAAACAACTGTGTCAGGTTCTGCGGCAGTTTCAGTCTCACAAACCAGGAGAACTTCTGTAATTGACATGGATCAACAACTAGATATGAGAGAATTAATTTTAAGTTTGAAGAAAGATATCCAAGTGTCAGAGTTGCTTCCAGATCCTAGCTCACAGAGGATCACGCTAGCCAGCGATCATTAAATAAAAGTCTTTATTGAGTTACAGTTTCCATTCTCAAGCTGCTGCGTGCAACCCTACGTCTAATGGTTAGATCAGCGAAGCTCCATCTGAGTCTCCGCCCCTTGTACACCAACTTAATATCCTAGCCTTGCTCCACCTTTTCCGCCTGACTGTTCTTCTCTGGGTCCCTCTGCCCCCCGGGGTCTCTTCCTTCCGGGATTCCTCTGACGCTGACGCTGACCCCCCTGACTCTTCTCCCTCCTTTCGGCGGGCTTTAGGACCTGGCTCCCTTTCCGGGCTGCCTACTGCGCCACTTTCCTGTGCATTTGAACTTGGCGCGCGCGCCCAACCTTCCACCTTCCGTCTGACCGTTTCTTCGCTCCCCGATGGAGGTGTGGCCACTCCTGACTCGTGCCCTCCCCCCTGTTGTGAGCTGCCAGCGCTTGATCCCTGGCGCCCTTCCTCTTCCCTGCTCTCTGGCGGTGACGCTGGTCCCGATTTCCAACTGCTCCCCTCTGAGTCCCCTCTGGCTCTATCTTCCTGGGGTGTCCCCCTAGGCTCCCCCCTTGCCCTGGCCACTGGTGCTCCTTTCTGTGAATCTTCTGATTCACTGGAAAGACTCGGAGATCTCGGGTCGTCGTCATCACTCATCTTTTCTTCTGCCTCCTCCCCCTCGCTCTCTGTTTCCTCCCTTGCCCTTGCCTCTGCTCCTGAACCCCTGACATCCATCCCCCCTCGAAGCCCCCTCTTCCCCCCTCCCCTCCTTCCGGTGCGGGATCTGGGTGCTGCCGTGTCAGGGGGACGAATGTCGGATACAGTTCGCTTCCCGTGGCGGGCCGCCATCCGAAGTCTTCCGGTTCTTCCTCCCTGCTCTCGTTGACGACGGTCACCTCCGCTTCCATCTCTGTGCCGCCGTGCTCGAAACCCGGGTCGTCCCCGAAAACGTCCATGTCCGTCTCTCCCTCGTTGCCTTCTGGAGACGTTGCTCGTCCTGGACCCTCCAGCCACCTTCTGCGGAACTGCTCCTCTGGTCGATCATCCCACCAATACGAGGGTTCTGAAGCAGATCCCGAGGGTGACCCCTCCGGGGAAAGGGCGTCTCGTGTCGGTTCCTCGTCCGAGTCGAACCCCCGGAACGTGCTGGCTGAAAGCGTGGGCGTGAAAAGCCAGTCGTCGAAAAAGTCTGCTGGCATTGGCCTATGTGGGAAGAGGGCATGAAACTCTTCTTTGAGCAGAGGTTCGTCTAAAGCGTAGCCCAGCACCCAGCTGTTGGCACTGGCCGGGGTGCCCTCCTTGGCGAGAAGGTATTCTACCCCCTCTTCCCCCCATCTGGAGTCCAAAATCTCCGTGACTTCGTTGATGCGCTCCTCCTGTGCCACTCCCCCTTGCCCGGTTCTCTCTCGGAGCGGACCCGGTGCCGTTCCTGGTTCCTGAAACCTGTGAGGTGCCTTGTAGGGAGTGAGCACCGATCTGTGGAACACCAGATGCATTCTGGAACCCTCCGGAAGAGCCAGCCTGAAAGCCACCGGGTTGACCTGTTCTTCGACTTGGTAGGGCCCCAGTTGTTTATGCCCTAGTTTCTTCTTCGCCAACGACCTGGCCGGCACTGCGTGGGCTGCTAACCAGACCCAGTCTCCCACATGGATCTCTTCGCCAACCCTTCTGTGTTTGTCCGCTTGTACCTTGTATGCGTGTTTAGCCAGCTCCAGGTGCCGCCGCAGCTGATCGTGGACCTCCTGCAACTCCGACGCGAACGCATCTGCTGTCTGCGGCTCCCCCTCCCCCATTCTTTCCAGTCCCGGGAAGGTTCTAGGGTGCCACCCGTTGTTGGCGAAGAACGGCGTGACCCCCGTGGACACGTGCTTCGTGTTGTTGTAGGCGAACTCGGCGAGAGGCAGGTAATCCACCCACGTCGCAGGCTGTTGATTCGCATAACATCTCAGGTACTGCTGCATGATGGCATTGACCCGCTCCGCTTGCCCGTTGGTCTGCGGGTGTCTAGCCGACGCCAGGTTGATCTTGACGTTCAGGAAGCCCATCAGCCTCTGCCAGAAGTTTGAGATGAACTGTCGCCCTCGGTCGGACAGAATAGACCGCGGCAGACCGTGAACCTTGAACACGTGGTCTATGAACAGTTTGGCGGTTTGTTCCGCCGTGGCCACCTTCGCACACGGAATGAAATGTGCCATCTTGGAGAACAAATCCACCACCACCAGCACAGCCGTCTTGCCCCTCGAGCTGGGCAGATCCGTGACAAAGTCCAGGGCCACTCTCTCCCATGGTTCGAACGGAGTTTGCAGCGGTTCCAGCAGTCCGGCCGGCGGTCTGTGCACTGGTTTGGACCTCTGGCAGGTGTCACACCTCGCCACGTAGTCCGCGACTTCCCCTCTCATTCCGGGCCACCAGAAGTCTCTGGCTACTAATTCCACCGTCTTCTCCTTGCCAAAGTGCCCGGCAGTGGGCGCGTCGTGCAGCTGCTGCAGTACCTTGGCGCGAAGTTCGTCTCCCGGCACGTAGATGGCCCCTTTACGGATGAGCAAACCATCTCGCAGCTGGAACTCGTCGGTCGCTGCCGTGCCCCTGTGCACCTCTGCCATCTTTGCTTGCGCGAAGGAGTCATCCTGCAACGCTCGTCGCACCGCATCCAGGTCAACTGTCGCCGTCGCGCACGCCCACACTGTCGGTGCGAAGATGTGCATGGCGGCCGCTGGCGTTGCCTCCTCCAGATACTGTGGCTTACGGGAGAGAGCATCCGCCATGATGTTGGTGTCCCCCGGGACATACTCTATTCGGAAGTCGAAATTCGCAAAGAACTCAGCCCAACGTATCTGCCTCTGGTTCAGGAACTGTGCCATGCGCCAGTGCTCTAGATTCTTGTGGTCCGTGCAGACCTGCACCGTGTGCTTGGCGCCGATCAGGAAGTGCCTCCACGCTTTGAACGCTGCATGAATGGCCAGCAACTCCCTGTCCCAGATGGTGTAGTTCTGTTCGGACTTGCTGAGCTTCCTTGAGTAAAACGCTCCCGGCCTCCAAACCCCCTGCGGGTCTTTCTGCAGCAGGACTGCTCCCACGGCTCTGTCCGAAGCGTCTGTCTCCACCCTCATCGGCCTGCTGGGGTTGACATGAAGCAGCTGCTCTTCCGACGCGAAGAGACGCTTGAGTGCCTGAAAGGACTGCTCCGCCTGCTCTGTCCAGATGAACTTCTTTTTCTTGGAGCTGAGCGTGTCCGTGATGGCCGCTGTCTGCATCGCAAAGCCTTTGATAAACTTGCGATAGAAGTTCGCGAAGCCGACAAACCGTTGGACCTCCTTCCGGTTGCGTGGGCTTTTCCAATCCAACACTGCTCGGACCTTGGCGCTGTCCATGGCGAGCCCTTTATCAGACAACTTGTAGCCCAGGAAATCCACCTCCGTCACGTCGAATTGGCACTTCTCCAGCTTGGCGTAAAGCCTATGTTGCTGTAGCCTGCTCAGCACTTCCTTGACGTGTCTGTCATGCTCCTGCTGCGATTCCGAAAAGATCAGGATGTCATCCAAGAAACAGACGCACGTCTTGTAGAGGAGCCCCGCCAACACGTGATGCATGAAAGCTTGAAAAACGTGGGAGCCATTTTGCAATCCAAAAGGTGCCCAGGGGCGTGAACATGGCTGTCTTCCACTCATCTCCTTCCCGCATGCGAATGAGGTTGTACGCCCCTCGCAGGTCCAACTTGGTGAACACTCTGCCCTTCCGTACCTTCGCGAGGAGGTCGTCGATTCGGGGCATGGGGAAGTCCGATGGCTTGGTCACACTGTTCAAGATGCGATAGTCCACTACAAGTCTTTTTTGGGGCGTGTCCCGCTTCTTAACAAAGAATACCGGACTGCCCCCCGCTGCCTTGGACTCTCGGATGAAACCGCGCTCCAAATTATGATCTATGAACTCTTTGAGTTCCTGCAGTTCGTCCTCAGACATGGAATACAGCTTCCCTTTGGGCAGCGCCGCCCCCGGCAGCAGGTCAATTTTGCAGTCATATGGTCTGTGGGGGGGTAGCCTGTCTGCCTCCTTCTCGCAGAAAACCTCCAAAAATTCTGCGTACTTGTGGGGAACCGCTTGCAGCGTGCCTAGCTGCCGCTGTGACTCCTCTTCCTCTCCTTCCTGCCTGGGCACGATGCAGTGTTCAGCGCAAAAGGAAGAGCCGAAGGTCAGCTGCCTCTGGTACCAAGCCAGCGTCGGGCTGTGCTTGTCCAGCCAACTCATGCCCAATACAATGGGCGTGTCCGATAGTTGAGTGACATTGAAGCTGATGATTTCCCTGTGATTCCCAAGTCGCATCACCATTGGTGGCGTCTGCTTCACCACTTGCCCCCCTAGCAGCTCCCTGCCATCCACCGTGACAACCTGCAGGGGCAGCGTGGCAGGCAGCAACTGTATAGCGTGCCGGTCGACAAAGTCCTGCCCTATAAAGTCCGCATTGCTTCCGGAGTCAATGGTGATTGGCACGTCCATGGTGATTCCATTGGGCAGCTGGAGCGACGCGGTGAGCCTCACTACCGGTTTGGGCGGGAGGGGGTCCATGGGCTGTAAAATCTCTGGGGACTGCTTCACTGACACGTCTGGCTGGGCCCCAGTGCCTCTTCCTCCAACCAGACTCCGTCGTTTCCCTGCTGTGGTTGTCCTTGCTGCGTTGCTGCAGTTACCATTGCTGAGGCTGCAGTGTGCTTGTGGAGCCTCTGGGGACACTCTTTCGCCATATGCTGTGGATCATCGCAGGTGTAACACTTCCTGTTCCCTCTAGGAGGCTTCGCTTTCACTGCTGCCGGTGCTAGGGCTCTGGCTGCTGACTGAGCCCTTGCACCTCCAACCTCCATAGGTTCCGCTCCTCCTCCTGGCGGAGGCGTGGATTGCGCACGCGCTGCTTCTCTGGGAAGGAAGGAGGAGCCCCTGGCTGGTTCGCGCCCTCCACGCCCTTCGCCACTGCTCCACGGACGTTCTTCCAGCCGCACCCCCACCGCCAGCGCCCTCTGAACGATCTCCTGGGTGGTCCGGGGTCTCTCCCCTCTCGCAATTTCATCTTTAACCGAGCCGTGCAATCCCTCCCAAAACAGGTCTCTTACAGGAGCCGAATCTCTGTCCCATTCCAGAGCACTGACCAAAGCGAAAAAGCGGGCATGGTACTGCCTTACGCTGGCCCTCCCTTGCTTCAGTCCATGTATCTGCTGCCGAGCAAGATCCACGTCAATGCTTGATAAAAAGCACCCATCCATCGCTTTAATAAAGGCATCCGCATTTTGGAGCGCCGGATCCTTATCTCTCCACAAATTGCGCAGCCATGCTTTAGCATCTCCATGCAAATGGGACATGATGAATCCCACCTTCTCTTGCTCATCTCTAAAGTCTTTGTTCAGCAGTTGCAGTGCACACATTACATCTGCTCTAAAGTTGGGGTACTGTTGCAAATTCCCATCGAAGTGAGAGACCAGACCGCCTGTTCGTCTCCCCAACCCAATCCCCTCCGGTTTGGGTGTCAGTTGCCCTTGCTTCGTAAGCACTTCCAACCTGACCTGGAGATCCCTGTAGGCGGCAGCTGCGTCCTCCTCTCTCTTCCTGGATGCAAGAGCCTCGGCATTCAGTCGCAACACTGCTTCTCTGAGTTCCGCTATCTGCTGTTCGGCCGTCATGTTGTCTGCCGTTCGTGAGCTCGCTAGTAGGCACCCGCATTCTCTCCTCTCCGCGAGGCTGTAGATGCCCACAATTTACTGAGATGGAGCTAACTGTCAGAGTTGCTTCCAGATCCTAGCTCACAGAGGATCACGCTAGCCAGCGATCATTAAATAAAAGTCTTTATTGAGTTACAGTTTCCATTCTCAAGCTGCTGCGTGCAACCCTACGTCTAATGGTTAGATCGGCGAAGCTCCATCTGAGTCTCCGCCCCTTGTACACCAACTTAATATCCTAGCCTTGCTCCACCTTTTCCGCCTGACTGTTCTTCTCTGGGTCCCTCTGCCCCCCGGGGTCTCTTCCTTCCGGGATTCCTCTGACGCTGACGCTGACCCCCCTGACTCTTCTCCCTCCTTTCGGCGGGCTTTAGGACCTGGCTCCCTTTCCGGGCTGCCTACTGCGCCACTTTCCTGTGCATTTGAACTTGGCGCGCGCGCCCAACCTTCCACCTTCCGTCTGACCGTTTCTTCGCTCCCCGATGGAGGTGTGGCCACTCCTGACTCGTGCCCTCCCCCCTGTTGTGAGCTGCCAGCGCTTGATCCCTGGCGCCCTTCCTCTTCCCTGCTCTCTGGCGGTGACGCTGGTCCCGATTTCCAACTGCTCCCCTCTGAGTCCCCTCTGGCTCTATCTTCCTGGGGTGTCCCCCTAGGCTCCCCCCTTGCCCTGGCCACTGGTGCTCCTTTCTGTGAATCTTCTGATTCACTGGAAAGACTCGGAGATCTCGGGTCGTCGTCATCACTCATCTTTTCTTCTGCCTCCTCCCCCTCGCTCTCTGTTTCCTCCCTTGCCCTTGCCTCTGCTCCTGAACCCCTGACACTTATCTTATCACATTCCCTTTTCAACTCTCTATTTTCATTTTGTAATTTTTTCTGAGCTTCCTCTAGGTTCTGTGTTTTACTTTTAAGGTCTACCACTATTTTCGTTAGTTCTGAATTTTTTTGTACTAAATTGTTGACCTGAGTTGATAACTCAGCTGCTATTTTCACATTTTCATCTATTTTAACTCCCATTGAAATAAGTTTTTCTTCTGTTGCTTTTGCCTTTTCATTTACATTATTTTTTAAATCTTGGTGTCAAGGCTGCCTCAAGTCTCAGCTCACAAAAGACCAACGCCTATCTCTTCTTATATACAAAAGTGTTTATTGCAGTTCATTGTTTGCTTCAGATCCGAGGCGCGCAGCCCTACGTCTGCTAGGCTTAGACCGCTGAAGTCCCCTCTGAATCCGTCCCTCCCCTGCACCAGTTTAAGAGGCTTGCGCTGCTCCACCTCTTTCTCTCTTTCCTTTTCCGCAGGGTCTTTCTGCCCGCTGGGGTTTCGCCCCTCCTGGATTCCTCTGACGCGGAATCAGACTGCTCTTGCCCCCTCCTGCGGGCTTTGGGACCTGGCCCCTCCTCCGGGCTCCCTGTACTTCCGCGCGCCTCTACATTTGAACTTGGCGCGCGCGCCCAACCTCTAACCTTCCTTTTAACAGCTACACAACTCCCTTCACTACTCCCCTCCCCTTCCGGGAGGGTGGCTTGCTCCGACCTCCCTCCTTTCTCTGCTGCCGGAGCTGCTTCCCCTGATACACTGAAACCTCCACCCCCTTCGCTGCACTCTGGCGGGGAGGCTGGTCCTGACGCCCAGCTGCCACTTTGGGATCCCCCGCTGGCCCCCTGCTCCTGACACGTCCCCCCTGGGGCTCCCCTGGCCTTGACCACCGGCGCCCCCTTCTGGGAATCCTCTGATTCGCTGGAAAGACTCATGGAATCTCTTGAGTCATTGTCATCCTCTTCCTCGCTGTCCTGGGATTCATCCCCATCGCTCTCCATCTCCTGCCTACCCTGTGCCTCTGTCCCTGAACCCCTGACATCCATCCCCCCCTCGAAGCCCCCCCTTCCCCCCTCCCGCTGCTCGGGCGCAGGTTCTGGGAGCTCCGTTGTAGCGGGGGTAGATGCTGGATACAGTTCGTCGACGTCGATCTCCTCTGCTTCCAGTTCAGTGTAGGAGTGCTCGAAACCGGGGTCCTCCCCCAACACATCCAAACCCTTCCCTCCCCCTGTTACTTCAGGCGATGCTGCTTGCCAAGGCCCCCTTCGCCACCCCACTTCTGGTTGATCGTCCCACCAATAAGAGCGGTCCGTGTCCACCCCCGAGCACGATCCCCTTGGAGGGCTCGATTCCGGCGTGGTCTCCTCTGCGGAGGAGAACCCCCGGAAGGTGCTGCCTGAAAGCGTGGGCGTAAAAAGCCAGTCGTCAAAATACTCCGCTGGCATGGGCCTGTGTGGGAAGAGTGCATGGAACTCGTCTTTAAGAAGAGGTTCCTCCAGAGCATAATCTGGCACCCAAGTGTTGGCGCTGACCAGGGTACCTTCCCTGGCGAGGAGGTATTCCACTCCCTCCTCCCCCCATCTCGAGTCCAGAATTTCCGTGACCTCGTTGAGTGTCGGGGTCCTCGGTGACTTCCCCCCCCCGGTGACTTTCTACGTGGGTCTGGTGCCGTCCCTGGCTCCTGAAATCTGTGTGGGGCCTTGTAGGGTGTAAGCACCGACCTATGAAAGACCGGGTGCATTCGGGAATCTTCTGGGAGGGTCAACCGAAAAGCTACGGGATTGATCCTGCCCTCAACTTGGTCTGGCCCTAGCTGTTTGTGTCCTAGCTTCTTCTTAGCTAACGACTTGGCCGGCACCGCCTGGGCTGCTAACCATACCCAGTCCCCCACCTGGATGTCTTCTCCTGCCCTCCTGTGCCTGTCTGCCTGCACTTTGCAGGCGTGTTTAGCTAGTTCCAAGTGCCGTCGTAGCTCCTCGTGGACCTCCTGCAATTCTGCTGCTAAATGCTCAGCTCCCTGCGACTCCCCCTGCGTCGTTGTCTCCAACGCCGGGAAGGTTCTGGGATGTCGCCCACTGTTGGCGAAGAACGGTGTCACCCCCGTTGACGCGTGCTTCGTGTTGTTGTAGGCAAACTCGGCCATCGGTAAGTAGTCCACCCAAGTTGCAGGCTTTTGATTGGCGTAACATCGCAGGTACTGCTGCATGATGGCGTTGACCCTCTCCGCTTGGCCGTTGGTTTGCGGGTGTCTCGCCGACGCTAAGTTGATCTTGACATTCAGGATGCCCAGGAGCTTCTGCCAGAAACTGGAAATGAATTGGCGACCCCGGTCGGACAGGATGGACCGCGGTAAGCCGTGCACCCGGAACACGTGGTCTATGAACAGCTTGGCGGTCTGTTACGCTGTTGCCACCTTCGCGCAAGGAATGAAGTGCACCATCTTGGTGAACAGATCTACAACCACAAGCACCGCCGTCTTGCCCCGCGAACTGGGCAGATCAGTAACAAAGTCCAGCGCCACCCTTTCCCACGGCTGTAGGGGCGTCTCCAGCGGTTCCAGCAATCCCGCTGGCTTCTTGTGCACTGGCTTGGACCTCTGACAAGTGTCACACCTGGCAACGTAATCCGCGACCTCTCCCCGCATCTGGGGCCACCAAAAGTCTCTAGCTACTAAGTCCGCCGTCTTTTCTTTGCCGAAGTGACCAGCGCTGGGTGCGTCGTGTAACTGCTGTAAAACCTTTGCGCGGAGATCGTCTCCCGGCACGTAGAGAGCACCTTTGCGGGTCAGCAGGCCGTCGCGTATCTGGAATTCGCCGTCCTTTGCTGTCCCTCTTCGCACCTCCTCCATCTTGGATTGTGCGAACGGATCCGTCTGTAGGGCGCGTCGTACCGCGTCCAGGTCCACGGCGGCGGAAGCGCACGCCCACACTTGTGGTGCGAAAATGTGCCTGGCTGCCACTGGTGCCACTTCCTCGAGATACTGCAGTTTCCTGGAGAGCGCATCCGCTATGACGTTGTTGTCTCCCGGGATATACTCTATCCGGAAATCGAAATCCGCAAAGAACTCCGCCCATCTCATGTGCCTCTGGCTCTGGAGCTTCGCCGTGCGCCAATACTCTAGGTTCTTGTGGTCTGTGCGGACCTGCACGGTGTGCTTGGCTCCGATGAGGAAGTGCCGCCACGCCTTGAAAGCCGCGTGGATGGCCAACAACTCCCTGTCCCAGATGGTGTAGTTCTGTTCCGACTTGCTGAGCTTCCGGGAATAGAAAGCGCAGGGCCTCCAGTTCCCTTGCGGATCTTCCTGCAAGAGGACGGCCCCCACTGCTCTGTCAGATGCGTCAGTCTCAACCTGCATGGGCCTGCCGGGATTCACGTGTAGCAGCTGGTCTTCGGACGCGAAGAGACTCTTAAGTCTCCTGAAGGACTGCTCCGCCTGGTCCGTCCAGGTGAACTTTTTCTTCTTGGAACTGAGGGTGTCCGTGATAGCTGCCGTCTCTTTCGCGAAACCCCTGATGAACTTGCGGTAAAAGTTGGCGAAGCCGATGAACCTCTGGACCTCCTTCCGATTGCGCGGGCTATTCCAGTCCAACACCGCACGGACTTTGGCGCTGTCCATGGCTAGTCCCTTGTCGGACAGCCGGTAGCCCAGGAAATCCACCTCCGTCACGTCGAACTGGCACTTCTCCAGTTTGGCGTAGAGTCTGTGCTCCCGTAGCCTCTGCAGGACCTCCTTTACGTCTCTCTCGTGAGTCTCCTGCGATTCTGAGAAGATCAGAATGTCGTCGAGGAAGCATACGCACTTCTTGTAGAGGAGTCCTGCTAGCACGTGGTGCATGAAGGCTTGGAAACAGTGGGAGCCATTTTGGAGACCAAACGGCATAACTCTGTATTCATAGGTGCCCAGCGGCGTGAACATGGCCGTCTTCCACTCGTCACCTTCCCTCATGCGTATTAGATTGTATGCTCCGCGTAGATCCAACTTGGTGAAGATCCTCCCCTTCCTCACCGTCGCGAGCAGGTCGTCAATCTTGGGCATGGGGAAGGCCTTGGGCTTTGTCATCGAGTTTATGGCCCTATAGTCCACAATGAGCCGTTTTTGGGGCGTGTCTTTCTTCTTCACGAAAAACACAGGACTGCCCCCCACGGCCTTGGATTCTCGGATGAATCCCCGCTTCAAATTGTGATCTATGAACTCCCTGAGTTCCTGCATCTCATCTTCAGACATGGAATACAGCTTCACAGTCGGTAGCGTCGCCCCTGGTAAGAGGTCAATTGCACAGTCGTAGGGCCGGTGGGGTGGTAATTGGTCAGCTTCCTTTTCGCAGAAGACCTCCAAAAACCCCTTGTACTTGTGGGGCACCGCCTGCACCATGCCTAGATGCAACTGTTGCCCTTCCTCCTGGCCCTCCTCCTCCTGGCTGGTCTGGATGCAATGTTGTGCGCAGTAGGACGAGCCAAAGGTGAGCTGCCGCTGGTACCACGCTAATGATGGGCTGTGTCTATCCAGCCAACTCATGCCTAACACTATAGGCGTGTCTGACAGTTGGGTGACATTGAAACTGATGACCTCGCGATGATTCCCAATTTTCAGCAGCATGGGTGGCGTCTGTTGTACCACTTGCCCACCCAGCAACTTCCTGTCATCTACCGTGACGACGTTCAGAGGCAGCGTGGCTAGTAGTAGCGCTATGCGATGCTGCTTGATGAACTGCATCCCCACGAAGTCTGCGTTGCTCCCTGAGTCAATTGTAATGGGGACTTCCAGTGTGAGTCCATTAGGTAGCTGGAGAGTAGCAGTGAGCTGCACCACTGGCTTGGGTGGCAAGGGGTTTGTAGGCTGCAAAAGCGCTGGGGACTGCTTCACTGACTTGCCTGGCGGAGCCCCAGCATCTCTGCTTCCAGCCAGGCATTCTCGTTTCCCTGAAACTGTTCTCCTTGGAACGCTTCCCCTGTTACCGTTGCTAAGGCTGCAGTGTGCTTCTGGAGCCTCTGGGGACACTCTTTAGCCATGTGCTGTGCACTGTCACAGATGTAACACTTCCTGGTCCCTCTAGGAGGCTTCGCCTTGACTGCTCCGGACGCTGAGGCTCCGGCAGCTGACTGAGCCTTTGCACGACCCAGCTCCATTGGTTCCTCCCCTCCCTTCAGCATAGGCGAGGGATTTGTACGTCTCAGGTCCCTGGGAAAAAAAGGAGGCGCTCTAGCTGGTGGGCGGACGTGACGCCCCTCCTCACTGTGCCAAGGGCGTTCTTCGTGGCGCACCCCTATCGTGAGTGCCCTCTGCACGACATCTGCTAGGGTTTGAGGTCTGTCTCCCCTAGCCAGCTCATCTTTTACTGAGCCATGAAGCCCCTCCCAGAACAAGTCTCTCACTGCCAGGGAGTCCTTTTCCCAGCCCAGCACATTCAGCAATGCAAAAAAGCGAGAATGGTACTGACGCACTGTAGCCTTGCCCTGCCGCAATCCATGCATCTCCTGGCGCGCCACATCAACGTCAACGGTAGATTGGAAGCAAGTGTCCATGGCTTTGATAAATTCGTCAGAGTCCCTGCGGGCAAGACCATCTTCGCGCCACAAATTGCGTAACCAGGTTCTAGCTTCCCCATGCAAATGGGACACAATAAAGCCTACTTTCTCCTCCTCATCTTTGAAGTCTTTTCGAAGCAAATGCAGCGCGTATACGACGTCTGCTCTGAAATTGGGATAATGCTTCAGGTTCCCATCGAAGTGGGCTACTAAATTGCCCCCCCTCCGTCCGAGTCCGATTCCCTCTGATCTGGACCCCGGGAACCCCTCTTTGCACGCCTGATCCCACCTGGCTTGCAGATCCTGGCATCGCGCTTCTGCTTCGGCAACTGTCTTCTGAGAGACCCGTACTGCAACGGAGAGTTCAGCGACTGCGTTTTGCAGGGTCGTTATCTGCTCCTCAGTAGTCATGTCTGCCAAACTTCGTGAGCTTTGCAAAAAAAAAATTTTGCGGTTTGTGAGAGGGGACTTACTTTCAAGGCTGCCTCAAGTCTCAGCTCACAAAAGACCAACGCCTATCTCTTCTTATATACAAAAGTGTTTATTGCAGTTCATTGTTTGCTTCAGATCCGAGGCGCGCAGCCCTACGTCTGCTAGGCTTAGACCGCTGAAGTCCCCTCTGAATCCGTTCCTCCCCTGCACCAGTTTAAGAGGCTTGCGCTGCTCCACCTCTTTCTCTCTTTCCTTTTCCGCAGGGTCTTTCTGCCCGCTGGGGTTTCGCCCCTCCTGGATTCCTCTGACGCGGAATCAGACTGCTCTTGCCCCCTCCTGCGGGCTTTGGGACCTGGCCCCTCCTCCGGGCTCCCTGTACTTCCGCGCGCCTCTACATTTGAACTTGGCGCGCGCGCCCAACCTCTAACCTTCCTTTTAACAGCTACACTACTCCCTTCACTACTCCCCTCCCCTTCCGGGAGGGTGGCTTGCTCCGACCTCCCTCCTTTCTCTGCTGCCGGAGCCGCTTCCCCTGATACACTGAAACCTCCACCCCCTTCGCTGCACTCTGGCGGGGAGGCTGGTCCTGACGCCCAGCTGCCACTTTGGGATCCCCCGCTGGCCCCCTGCTCCTGACACGTCCCCCCTGGGGCTCCCCTGGCCTTGACCACCGGCGCCCCCTTCTGGGAATCCTCTGATTCGCTGGAAAGACTCATGGAATCTCTTGAGTCATTGTCATCCTCTTCCTCGCTGTCCTGGGATTCATCCCCATCGCTCTCCATCTCCTGCCTACCCTGTGCCTCTGTCCCTGAACCCCTGACAGTGGGTTTTCCGGCCTCCGAAGAGGAGGGAGGGGAAGTGTCAGAGAGAGAAGAATCAGACTGGGAGGCCCACTCCGCGGGAAGATATCGGAGCGGGGGCGGAGCGGGTTTTGAATCCTCAGAGGATAGCGACAGCTCCTTCAGGGGCTTCCCCGCATCGTTGGCCGAGGAAAGGGACGAGGTTGGATCTGAAGGTCGGGCCGGGGGTGGAGGGGGTCCTGGGGGGGAGGTGGATGTCAGGGAACTGCCATCGGAGCTAGAGGCGGAGAGAAGGCTCCAGAGGGATGCAGGAGAGGGTCCCAGTAGGGAGAGAGGCAGCCCATCTGCTGGGGAAGGAAATCAGCGTAACACCAGTGGAGAAGGGGGGCAGATGGGGGAATCAGAGAGGAGGCTCCAAGACTCCTCGCCGGAGACCAGCGGAGAGAGTACGGGTACTCCGCTGCCCACACCCTCCCTGCGCAGAAGACTTCCGCACAGGGAGAGTAGGAGGAGACTTGGCGTCAAACAACTTTTATGCTGGAAAAGGTTCAAGAAACGCCCACTGACGGATTCTGCCAGCGACTGAGATAGTCACGATGCTGGAGGCTGTTCAGTCAGAAAGGGTTTAACCAGGTAACCTAGCCAGGAGTGGCGGCAACTTACGCACGAGCAACCCCTAAATCCATTACAAGAACCAATATAGGTTTTTCAGGACCGGTGTTATATGGTCCCAGTGGCCACTCCCAGTCACCAGTCTAGCTGCCACATTCTGTATTAATTGCAGTTTCCAGGTCACCTTCAAAGGTAGCCCCACGGAGAGCACATTGCAGTAGTCCAAGCGGGAGATAACTAGAGCATGCACCACTCTGGTGAGACAGTCTGCGGGTAGGTAGTGTCTCAGCCTGCTTACCAGATGGAGCTGGTAGACAGCTGCCCTGGACACAGAATTAACCTGCACCTCCATGGACAGCTGTGAGTCCAAAATTACTCCCAGGCTGCGCACCTGGTCCTTCAGGGGCACAGTTACCCTATTCAGGACCAAGGAATCCCCCACACCTGCCTGTCCCCTGTTCCCCCAAAACAGTACTTCTGTCTTGTCAGGATTCAACCTCAATCTGTTAGCCACCATCCATCCTCCTACCGCCTCCAGGCACTCATACAAGGGCAAGGGACCTCTTGAACTGTAATGCTTTGAACTCTTCCATCATAGGCTTGGGTTTTTATGAAAATAAAACAGAGTGAGTGAGAGAGAAGCATATACAAAAAAATATTGATGTGAGAGGTTGAAATTGTTGTAGAAATATGTTGGTGGTTTGGGAGACCCTATGAGGCTCTTCAGTAGTCGGAAGGATGGACGAACCCCAACCAAGCAAAACCACTTCAAGCAATGGTCCTTTATTCTGTTGCAACCAGGTTCCCTATACAAACATCAACAGGAGCAGGCAGAGGAAGCCCCATGCAAGGCAAGTCTGGATTTCTTACACCCTCAGGATTGTGGGGGGGTCCTAAACCCCATTGATCCATCATTTTTCAAGGTGAGGGGAGTTGTGTTGGTGTGGGGTGCAAGAAGGTGGAAGGGTTGCGGGCGAATTCATTTCCCCAACCCATGGAGACTGGAGATCCTGCAGAAGATGATCTTTAGTGACATGACCATCAGTTTCTTAGGATAACAATAGGGCTGCAGATGGGATGGGAGCGTCTCTAATCCGAGATCTTTCTTCAGGGGAGGAAGCAGATCTGTCCCATTAGGGCCTTCCAAGACAGAAGGAAGGAGACAAAGGGAAGAGCTAAGGGCAGGAATGTGTTTAAAGAGGGAATAGCATCTCGTTGCATTGCTTCAATAAAATATTGCATCCCAGGTACAAAGTTTCCATCCTCATTTCCATCGCTTCCACAATATTTACTCAAATTAGCAATTTCGTTAGCATCCCAGCCTTCCATGGCCTAACACAGTCAAAGCTCCATGAAAGAACCTACCACACCAGCACCCACCCAGAGCTGGCTCTGAAGTCTGCTTGTTTGTGAAGTGAGGCACTTGGGGTGCTCAGAGGCCCAACCCCTCCAATGGATGTAAGTTGCAGAGCTGCTGATTTCCATACCCCCTCAGGTACCCATCTCCCACACCCCTCTGCGACGTCACTGTTTCTGCCAAGAAAGTGAATCATAGAATCATAGAGTTGGAAGAGACCACAAGGGCCATCGAGTCCAACCCCCTGCCAAGCAGGAAACACCATCAGAGCACTCCTGACATATGGTTGTCAAGCCTCTGCTTAAAGACCTCCAAAGAAGGAGACTCCACCACACTCCTTGGCACTCCTGGTAGGCAGAGGCACAACCTCTTCAGTTCTTTGTTCTTCATCAAAACTGACTATCAGTTGTACTTAAGGACGCCAACAGTCCCTTGCCTGAGCTAAGCCAAGCCCCCTTGCCCACCTCACCAGCTTCTTACAGACATCTCAGTTCTGTTTTCCCATCACTGCCAACCACAGAGATGCCAACTGAGAGTGCCCACAAATGGCAAGTTTAGTTGAGTGTGCTCATATGCTACGTCACTGCACTGAATGGTGCCCAAAGCAGCCTGAAACAAACACTTACTGATTATCAAAACACAGCATCCTTGGAGGTTGCTACTGCTGCTGAAAGCTCTTAACTCTGTCCCTTGACAAAAACAGGGTTATGACAGGAGGGATGCATTCCATTGTCTCTGCAGGCAGGGGCAGAGGAAGGGTTGGGTGTGGGTCACCCCAGGTGTCACCACTGAGGGGGGGTGTGACAAAATGCTGGGCGGCACTCACCGCGCGGCCTGCAGCGTGGGAGAGAGGCGGTGGCTTGGGCGCACGCAGGCTCCGAACTGCCCAAATGGTCTGCTCTCTGCCCCCCCCAGCTGTAGGGCGGCTAAGTGGGAGGAGGCAGGCAGACTCTGGAGGCCCTGCGGTGCACCCCGCCCCTATGGGTGGTGTGCCCCACCCTTGGGCGCGCTGCCCCAGGCGCCCAAGCAGTTTCCTCCACTGCTATCTGCAGTTCAGAAGAAAGAACTGCACTTTCCTTCTCCTAAATGTCATGTAGACCAAACAGCTTTATGAAGTGTGTGGGTTTTTCAAGTATGGTAAAGGCAGTTGCTTACTTTTAAATACAGCTTCCAAGCGCAGCCGGTCTATAATTATAATTATAATTATAATTTTATTATTTATACCCTGCCCATCTGGCTGGGTTTACCCAGCCACTCCTGGCAGCACCCAGCAGAACAGTAAAACACAATAAAACATCAAACATTAAAAACTTCCCTAACCAGGGCTGTCTTCAGCTGTCTTTTAAAACTCAGATAGTTGTTTATTTCATTCACATTTGATGGGAGGGTGTCCCACTGAGCAGGTGCCACTACTGAGAAAGCCATCTGCCTCTATTGTACCCCCTGGCGATGTCATTGGGAGAGCAACATGGTCTAGCTTCCCCCTCCCTCCCTTACAGTTCACAGTGACTAAAGTGGCCTCCCTGGCCATTATATAGGTGACGCTGTAGCAGAGGGAAAATGAGGCCCACAGTATCCTTTGCCCTGATGGTGTGCAGCCAGAATCTCTGGCTTTTCCCTCTGTTGCCTTACAAACTGGCAATAGAGGGATTGGCACATATGTGCAAACTTGGTCTGACTTTGACTGGAGTTTGTTCTCTTCCTCACAGGCGATTCACTTTCTTATCATGCCTTTCTCAACCAAGGACAAACAGCAGGAACCTGAAATATGCAGAGGTGTATAAAGGAGTTGGTGGTATAACGACTGCCACCTCCACAATGCCCACACTTCCTTTGCTGATGGGGTGAACTGTGAAAGTGGCCAAGAGTACCACTATTCCTACAAGCACTCAGAAATGAAATTCAGGAGCATGTCATCCCCTGGCTCAATGTTTTCATTTCCTCCAGAGGATCCATGTGTATTTCATCCCCTGATGGGATGGGATGGAGGTTTTACTTCAGAGTGATTTTTAAAGGCCTTCCCTGGAAGGTTATTTTGTTCCCTCGGATGCCCCCTTTCTCTATCTCTTTGGCCTTGTAGGATTTTATCTTTGGGGGGTTCTCTTTATTGGGGTTAGGTGTGCCAGGTCTCCCCTATCTACGTTCCCATGGGCAGGCTAGCTTTTTCTGAATAGGTTCCAGGGTCTTTTTCCCTTTGCCTCATTTCTTTTTTTAAAAAAATACATTTGTCATTATAGAATTATTAGCTGTTTTTTTAAAAATGTGAAATGTATCTTTTTTCAAGTTGCGGTTTCTACAGATCAGTTTCATTTGTTGTGAGACATTAGTGTTACATACAGTGTTGGGTTAGGAAGAAAAGGGGGAAAGACGGGGCGGCAATGGTGAGGTGGGGTGGCAATGCATCCAGTAAGTGTGTGTGTGGGGGTGTCAGTGTCATTTGTGTGAGTTCTCTTACTATTAAAATGTATAAATCTAAATCAAACAAGTGCTGGAAATGTAAAGAGAAAGAGAAAGTTTACTGGGAAATGATATATAATGAATTGGAAAGGATGTTCAAAATAACCTTTGTAAAAAAACAAGAAGCTTTTCTTTGGGGAATTTTAGGGACAGAACTACCTAAACTTTACAGAAATTTATTTATGTATTCTAGTACAGCATCAAGAATGCTACTCACCCAAAAATGGAAAGAAGCAGAAGTCCCAACAAAGGAAGAATGGATACAAAAACTTATGGAATATGCAGAAATGGCAAAACTTACTGGAAGAATAAGAAATCAAGCTAACAAACTTTTCATAAAATTTACAGATAAATTGCAAACAGATAAAAACATTGGCAGGATTCTTGTAATAACCTGCAGTTTCATAAGAGTTTATATTTAAAGTAGATAATTAAATGAGCAAATTAAATGAATTTGGATATGTAGAAGGTATTTAAAAATAAATTTAAGGAGCTGCAGAAAGGAGGAAGGAAGTCAAACACTGAAATGTTAAAATGCTTGTAAAATAAATGAAATTTATAAATTTGAAAAGTATAAATTAAAACCTAGAAAAAAGAGAAGAAAAAGGATGAATTCTGGGTCTAGCAAGGTGCCCTTTTGTGGTCCACTGGGATATGTCCTAAAGAATTGGTCCATCGTAGTGGGAGGGCTGGGGGGCAATTTGACCAAGCAAAAATTAAGGCAATTTTGCCAGCAGGAATGGCCCCTTAATGACCTTGGTGAACTTGTTGTTTGTCCTGAATTCAGATTGATAGATTGCGCTATTATTTTAAATTGTTGGAGTTCTTTAGGAGCACTGGGAAATGGGATGAACATGATCATGGAGAATTGTTTGATGATTTGATGTTGAAACCTGCTTTGATGAAGCCTTGTAAGTTTCTGTCAGTCTTAGAAAGGTTCCTCTGCATAAACCCTCTGCCCCCGCCCCCAGTACTTTCTGATCTTGAAGAATATGACCCTCCCCCTTATGTGTCTCACCCCAATCCTGTCCCTGTTGATGGCACCATCCCCAATTCAAGATGCACCCTCAGGCAGAATGTCCCCATATCAGACTCGCTCACTGGTTTGGTCTCATGGCTCCTTTGGGTACCCCTGGACAAGCTGAGGGAATTTGGTGCTGCAGGTGGAGATGCCAAGCTAGGGGAGGCCAGTGAGATTGAAATCTCCCTGTTGGATTGTGGTATAAAGGATTTGAGTAGAGGCCTTCCTAATCTGGAGAAAGTGAAAAGGAAAACACAGACCTCTACTCTGAGGGATGTGGATGAATTGGGAATTGCCTTAGTTGATGTAAGAAAACAGGTTGTTAAAAAGGTGGCATGAAAAAGGAAAAAGCCTGACATCAACTCTACAGAGTCTTTACCCTCTGAGGCAAATATCTGCAGGTCTCCAGGCACAACTGACATCCCATTCACCAGCACAGACCGTTTCAACTGGAAGAATCAAATGCCCAGTTTTTTCAGCTGACCCACTTGGGTAGACCGTAAGCCGTTGGTGGACCCTCTTTTGACTTGTCAAGAGCGGAGGCTGCAGCTAAGGGAGCCCCCACCCCACTCCCAGGTCAAGGGGACCCTCAGGCACACACAGTAACTGCTGTCCCCTCTCAGGACCCGGCTTGCAAAATAGATGATGGGTGATGGGAGTCAGACTGCCTTACTGTCAGAGTTGCTTCCAGATCCTAGCTCACAGAGGATCACGCTAGCCAGCGATCATTAAATAAAAGTCTTTATTGAGTTACAGTTTCCATTCTCAAGCTGCTGCGTGCAACCCTACGTCTAATGGTTAGATCGGCGAAGCTCCATCTGAGTCTCCGCCCCTTGTACACCAACTTAATATCCTAGCCTTGCTCCACCTTTTCCGCCTGACTGTTCTTCTCTGGGTCCCTCTGCCCCCCGGGGTCTCTTCCTTCCGGGATTCCTCTGACGCTGACCCCCCTGACTCTTCTCCCTCCTTTCGGCGGGCCTTAGGACCTGGCTCCCTTTCCGGGCTGCCTACTGCGCCACCTTCCTGTGCATTTGAACTTGGTGCGCGCGCCCAACCTTCCACCTTCCGTCTGACCGTTTCTTCGCTCCCCGATGGAGGTGTGGCCACTCCTGACTCGTGCCCTCCCCCCTGTTGTGAGCTGCCAGCGCTTGATCCCTGGCGCCCTTCCTCTTCCCTGCTCTCTGGCGGTGACGCTGGTCCCGATTTCCAACTGCTCCCCTCTGAGTCCCCTCTGGCTCTATCTTCCTGGGGTGTCCCCCTAGGCTCCCCCCTTGCCCTGGCCACTGGTGCTCCTTTCTGTGAATCTTCTGATTCACTGGAAAGACTCGGAGATCTCGGGTCGTCGTCATCACTCATCTTTTCTTCTGCCTCCTCCCCCTCGCTCTCTGTTTCCTCCCTTGCCCTTGCCTCTGCTCCTGAACCCCTGACATCCATCCCCCCCTCGAAGCCCCCTCTTCCCCCCTCCCCTCCTTCCGGTGCGGGATCTGGGTGCTGCCGTGTCAGGGGGACGAATGTCGGATACAGTTCGCTTCCCGTGGCGGGCCGCCATCCGAAGTCTTCCGGTTCTTCCTCCCTGCTCTCGTTGACGACGGTCACCTCCGCTTCCATCTCTGTGCCGCCGTGCTCGAAACCCGGGTCGTCCCCGAAAACATCCATGTCCGTCTCTCCCTCGTTGCCTTCTGGAGACGTTGCTCGTCCTGGACCCTCCAGCCACCTTCTGCGGAACTGCTCCTCTGGTCGATCATCCCACCAATACGAGGGTTCTGAAGCAGATCCCGAGGGTGACCCCTCCGGGGAACGGGCGTCTCGTGTCGGTTCCTCGTCCGAGTCGAACCCCCGGAACGTGCTGGCTGAAAGCGTGGGCGTGAAAAGCCAGTCGTCGAAAAAGTCTGCTGGCATTGGTCTATGTGGGAAGAGGGCATGAAACTCTTCTTTGAGCAGAGGTTCGTCTAAAGCGTAGCCCGGCACCCAGCTGTTGGCACTGGCCGGGGTGCCCTCCTTGGCGAGAAGGTATTCTACCCCCTCTTCCCCCCATCTGGAGTCCAAAATCTCTGTGACTTCGTTGATGCGCTCCTCCTGTGCCACTCCCCCTTGCCCGGTTCTCTCTCGGAGCGGACCCGGTGCCGTTCCTGGTTCCTGAAACCTGTGAGGTGCCTTGTAGGGAGTGAGCACCGATCTGTGGAACACCGGATGCATTCTGGAACCCTCCGGAAGAGCCAGCCTGAAAGCCACCGGGTTGACCTGTTCTTCGACTTGGTAGGGCCCCAGTTGTTTATGCCCTAGTTTCTTCTTCGCCAACGACCTGGCCGGCACTGCGTGGGCTGCTAACCAGACCCAGTCTCCCACATGGATCTCTTCGCCAACCCTTCTGTGTTTGTCCGCTTGTACCTTGTATGCGTGTTTAGCCAGCTCCAGGTGCCGCCGCAGCTGATCGTGGACCTCCTGCAACTCCGACGCGAACGCATCTGCTGTCTGCGGCTCCCCCTCCCCCATTCTATCCAGTCCCGGGAAGGTTCTGGGGTGCCTCCCGTTGTTGGCGAAGAACGGCGTGACCCCCGTGGACACGTGCTTCGTGTTGTTGTAGGCGAACTCGGCGAGAGGCAGGTAATCCACCCACGTCGCAGGCTGTTGATTCGCATAACATCTCAGGTACTGCTGCATGATGGCATTGACCCGCTCCGCTTGCCCGTTGGTCTGCGGGTGTCTAGCCGACGCCAGGTTGATCTTGACGTTCAGGAAGCCCATCAGCCTCTGCCAGAAGTTCGAGATGAACTGTCGCCCTCGGTCGGACAGAATAGACCGCGGCAGACCGTGAACCTTGAACACGTGGTCTATGAACAGTTTGGCGGTTTGTTCCGCCGTGGCCACCTTCGCACACGGAATGAAATGTGCCATCTTGGAGAACAAGTCCACCACCACCAGCACAGCCGTCTTGCCCCTCGAGCTGGGCAGATCCGTGACAAAGTCCAGGGCCACTCTCTCCCATGGTTCGAACGGAGTTTGCAGCGGTTCCAGCATTCCGGCCGGCGGTCTGTGCACTGGTTTGGCCCTCTGGCAGGTGTCACACCTAGCCACGTAGTCCGCGACTTCCCCTCTCATTCCGGGCCACCAGAAGTCTCTGGCTACTAATTCCACCGTCTTCTCCTTGCCAAAGTGCCCGGCAGTGGGCGCGTCGTGCAGCTGCTGCAGTACCTTGGCGCGAAGTTCGTCTCCCGGCACGTAGATGGCCCCTTTACGGATGAGCAAACCATCTCGCAGCTGGAACTCGTCGGTCGCTGCCGTGCCCCTGTGCACCTCTGCCATCTTTGCTTGCGCGAAGGAGTCATCCTGCAACGCTCGTCGCACCGCATCCAGGTCAACTGTTGCCGCCGCGCACGCCCACACTGTCGGTGCGAAGATGTGCATGGCGGCCGCTGGCGTTGCCTCCTCCAGATACTGTGGCTTACGGGAGAGAGCATCCGCCATGATGTTGGTGTCCCCCGGGACATACTCTATTCGGAAGTCGAAATTCGCAAAGAACTCAGCCCAACGTATCTGCCTCTGGTTCAGGAACTGTGCCGTGCGCCAGTGCTCTAGATTCTTGTGGTCCGTGCAGACCTGCACCGTGTGCTTGGCGCCGATCAGGAAGTGCCTCCACGCTTTGAACGCTGCATGAATGGCCAGCAACTCCCTGTCCCAGATGGTGTAGTTCTGTTCGGACTTGCTGAGCTTCCTTGAGTAAAACGCTCCCGGCCTCCAAACCCCCTGCGGGTCTTTCTGCAGCAGGACTGCTCCCACGGCTCTGTCCGAAGCGTCTGTCTCCACCCTCATCGGCCTGCTGGGGTTGACATGAAGCAGCTGCTCTTCCGACGCGAAGAGACGCTTGAGTGCCTGAAAGGACTGCTCCGCCTGCTCTGTCCAGATGAACTTCTTTTTCTTGGAGCTGAGCGTGTCCGTGATGGCCGCTGTCTGCATCGCAAAGCCTTTGATAAACTTGCGATAGAAGTTCGCGAAGCCGACAAACCGTTGGACCTCCTTCCGGTTGCGTGGGCTTTTCCAATCCAACACTGCTCGGACCTTGGCGCTGTCCATGGCGAGCCCTTTATCAGACAACTTGTAGCCCAGGAAATCCACCTCCGTCACGTCGAATTGGCACTTCTCCAGCTTGGCGTAAAGCCTATGTTGCTGTAGCCTGCTCAGCACTTCCTTGACGTGTCTGTCATGCTCCTGCTGCGATTCCGAAAAGATCAGGATGTCATCCAAGAAACAGACGCACGTCTTGTAGAGGAGCCCCGCCAACACGTGATGCATGAAAGCTTGAAAAACGTGGGAGCCATTTTGCAATCCAAAAGGTGCCCAGGGGCGTGAACATGGCTGTCTTCCACTCATCTCCTTCCCGCATGCGAATGAGGTTGTACGCCCCTCGCAGGTCCAACTTGGTGAACACTCTGCCCTTCCGTACCTTCGCGAGGAGGTCGTCGATTCGGGGCATGGGGAAGTCCGATGGCTTGGTCACACTGTTCAAGATGCGATAGTCCACTACAAGTCTTTTTTGGGGCGTGTCCCGCTTCTTAACAAAGAATACCGGACTGCCCCCCGCTGCCTTGGACTCTCGGATGAAACCGCGCTCCAAATTATGATCTATGAACTCTTTGAGTTCCTGCAGTTCGTCCTCAGACATGGAATACAGCTTCCCTTTGGGCAGCGCCGCCCCCGGCAGCAGGTCAATTTTGCAGTCATATGGTCTGTGGGGGGGTAGCCTGTCTGCCTCCTTCTCGCAGAAAACCTCAAAAAATTCTGCGTACTTGTGGGGAACCGCTTGCAGCGTGCCTAGCTGCCGCTGTGACTCCTCTTCCTCTCCTTCCTGCCTGGGCACGATGCAGTGTTCAGCGCAAAAGGAAGAGCCGAAGGTCAGCTGCCTCTGGTACCAAGCCAGCGTCGGGCTGTGCTTGTCCAGCCAACTCATGCCCAATACAATGGGCGTGTCCGATAGTTGAGTGACATTGAAGCTGATGATTTCCCTGTGATTCCCAAGTCGCATCACCATTGGTGGCGTCTGCTTCACCACTTGCCCCCCTAGCAGCTCCCTGCCATCCACCGTGACAACCTGCAGGGGCAGCGTGGCAGGCAGCAACTGTATAGCGTGCCGGTCGACAAAGTCCTGCCCTATAAAGTCCGCATTGCTTCCGGAGTCAATGGTGATTGGCACGTCCATGGTGATTCCATTGGGCAGCTGGAGCGACGCGGTGAGCCTCACTACCGGTTTGGGCGGGACGGGGTCCATGGGCTGTAAAATCTCTGGGGACTGCTTCACTGACACGTCTGGCTGGGCCCCAGTGCCTCTTCCTCCAACCAGACTCCGTCGTTTCCCTGCTGTGGTTGTCCTTGCTGCGTTGCTGCAGTTACCATTGCTGAGGCTGCAGTGTGCTTGTGGAGCCTCTGGGGACACTCTTTCGCCATATGCTGTGGATCATCGCAGATGTAACACTTCCAGTTCCCTCTAGGAGGCTTCGCTTTCACTGCTGCCGGTGCTAGGGCTCTGGCTGCTGACTGAGCCCTTGCACCTCCAACCTCCATAGGTTCCGCTCCTCCTCCTGGCGGAGGCGTGGATTGCGCACGCGCTGCTTCTCTGGGAAGGAAGGAGGAGCCCCTGGCTGGTTCGCGCCCTCCACGCCCTTCGCCACTGCTCCACGGACGTTCTTCCAGCCGCACCCCCACCGCCAGCGCCCTCTGAACGATCTCCTGCGTGGTCCGGGGTCTCTCCCCCCTCGCAATTTCATCTTTAACCGAGCCGTGCAATCCCTCCCAAAACAGGTCTCTTACAGGAGCCGAATCTCTGTCCCATTCCAGAGCACTGACCAAAGCGAAAAAGCGGGCATGGTACTGCCTTACGCTGGCCCTCCCTTGCTTCAGTCCATGTATCTCCTGCCGAGCAAGATCCACGTCAATGCTTGATAAAAAGCACCCATCCATCGCTTTAATAAAGGCATCCGCATTTTGGAGCGCCGGATCCTTATCTCTCCACAAATTGCGCAGCCATGCTTTAGCATCTCCATGCAAATGGGACATGATGAATCCCACCTTCTCTTGCTCATCTCTAAAGTCTTTGTTCAGCAGTTGCAGTGCACACATTACATCTGCTCTAAAGTTGGGGTACTGTTGCAAATTCCCATCGAAGTGAGAGACCAGACCGCCTGTTCGTCTCCCCAACCCAATCCCCTCCGGTTTGGGTGTCAGTTGCCCTTGCTTCGTAAGCACTTCCAACCTGACCTGGAGATCCCTGTAGGCGGCAGCTGCGTCTTCCTCTCTCTTCCTGGATGCAAGAGCCTCGGCATTCAGTCGCGACACTGCTTCTCTGAGTTCCGCTATCTGCTGTTCGGCCGTCATGTTGTCTGCCGTTCGTGAGCTCGCTAGTAGGCACCCGCTTTCTCTCCTCTCCGCGAGGCTGTAGATGCCCACAATTTACTGGGATGGAGCTTACTGTCAGAGTTGCTTCCAGATCCTAGCTCACAGAGGATCACGCTAGCCAGCGATCATTAAATAAAAGTCTTTATTGAGTTACAGTTTCCATTCTCAAGCTGCTGCGTGCAACCCTACGTCTAATGGTTAGATCGGCGAAGCTCCATCTGAGTCTCCGCCCCTTGTACACCAACTTAATATCCTAGCCTTGCTCCACCTTTTCCGCCTGACTGTTCTTCTCTGGGTCCCTCTGCCCCCCGGGGTCTCTTCCTTCCGGGATTCCTCTGACGCTGACGCTGACCCCCCTGACTCTTCTCCCTCCTTTCGGCGGGCTTTAGGACCTGGCTCCCTTTCCGGGCTGCCTACTGCGCCACCTTCCTGTGCATTTGAACTTGTCGCGCGCGCCCAACCTTCCACCTTCCGTCTGACCGTTTCTTCGCTCCCCGATGGAGGTGTGGCCACTCCTGACTCGTGCCCTCCCCCCTGTTGTGAGCTGCCAGCGCTTGATCCCTGGCGCCCTTCCTCTTCCCTGCTCTCTGGCGGTGACGCTGGTCCCGATTTCCAACTGCTCCCCTCTGAGTCCCCTCTGGCTCTATCTTCCTGGGGTGTCCCCCTAGGCTCCCCCCTTGCCCTGGCCACTGGTGCTCCTTTCTGTGAATCTTCTGATTCACTGGAAAGACTCGGAGATCTCGGGTCGTCGTCATCACTCATCTTTTCTTCTGCCTCCTCCCCCTCGCTCTCTGTTTCCTCCCTTGCCCTTGCCTCTGCTCCTGAACCCCTGACATCCATCCCCCCCTCGAAGCCCCCTCTTCCCCCCTCCCCTCCTTCCGGTGCGGGAGCTGGGTGCTGCCGTGTCCGGGGGACGAATGTCGGATACAGTTCGCTCCCCGTGGCGGGCCTCCATCTGAAGTCTTCCGGTTCTTCCTCCCTGCTCTCGTCGACGACGGTCACCTCCGCTTCCATCTCTGTGCCGCCGTGCTCGAAACCCGGGTCGTCCCCGAAAACGTCCATGTCCGTCTCTCCCTCGCTTCCTTCTGGAGACGTTGCTCGTCCTGGACCCTCCAGCCACTTTCTGCGGAACTGCTCCTCTGGTCGATCATCCCACCAATACGAGGGTTCTGAAGCAGATCCCGAGGGTGACCCCTCCGGGGAACGGGCGTCTCGTGTCGGTTCCTCGTCCGAGTCGAACCCCCGGAACGTGCTGGCTGAAAGCGTGGGCGTGAAAAGCCAGTCGTCGAAAAAGTCTGCTGGCATGGGCCTATGTGGGAAGAGGGCATGAAACTCTTCTTTGAGCAGAGGTTCGTCTAAAGCGTAGCCCGGCACCCAGCTGTTGGCACTGGCCGGGGTGTCCTCCTCGGCGAGAAAGTATTCTACCCCCTCTTCCCCCATCTGGAGTCCAAAATCTCCGTGACTTCATTGATGCGCTCCTCCAGTCAGGCGGAAAAGGTGGAGCAAGGCTAGGATATTAAGTTGGTGTACAAGGGGCGGAGACTCAGATGGAGCTTCGCCGATCTAACCATTAGACGTAGGGTTGCACGCAGCAGCTTGAGAATGGAAACTGTAACTCAATAAAGACTTTTATTTAATGATCGCTGGCTAGCGTGATCCTCTGTGAGCTAGGATCTGGAAGCAACTCTGACACCAATGGTTACATAGAAAAACAATAACTCAGGCTTTTTAGGAGGCTTGGCAGCTGAATCCTGTTTATCTAAACACATCCTCCCTTGTTCTCAGACACACACCAGGTTCCCTTTTAAAGTTGCAAATAGGCTTGATGACATTTAAGATAGCCAGCCTCTTCATGGATCACTGCCTTGCCATGGCGAAGGGAATGCTATGAGCTATGCCGTGCAGGGCCACCCAAGATGGACAGGCCATAGTGGAGAGTTTTGACCAAACGTGATCCACCTGGAGCAGGAACCGGCAAGCCACTCCAGTATCCCTGCCAAGAAAACTCCATGGACAAAGACAACAGGCATATGAAATTTATGACGCTGGAAGATGAGCCCCTCAGGTCGGAAGGCGTCCAACATGCTACTGAGGAAGAGCGGGGGACAAGTACAAGTAGATTCAGAGCTGATGAAGCGGCTGGGCCAAAGCCAAAAGGTTGCTCAGTTGCGGATATGCCTGGAAGCGAAAGGAAAGTCCAATGCTGTAAAGAAAACTCATAGTGTCACATAGTGTCAGGGGTTCAGGGACAGAGGCACAGGGTAGGCAGGAGATGGAGAGCGATGGGGATGAATCCCAGGACAGCGAGGAAGAGGATGACAATGACTCAAGAGATTCCATGAGTCTTTCCAGTGAATCAGAGGATTCCCAGAAGGGGGCGCCGGTGGTCAAGGCCAGGGGAGCCCCAGGGGGGACGTGTCAGGAGCAGGGGGCCAGCAGGGGATCCCAAAGTGGCAGCTGGGCGTCAGGACCAGCCTCCCCGCCAGAGTGCAGCGAGGGGAGTGGAGGCTCCAGTGTATCAAGGGAAGCAGCTCCGGCAGCAGAGAAGGGAGGGAGGTCGGAGCAAGCCACCCTCCCGGAAGGGGAGGGGAGTAGTGAAGGGAGTAGTGTAACTGTCAAAAGGAAGGTTAGAGGTTGGGCGGGCGCGCCAAGTTCAAATGTGGAGACGCGCGGAAGTACAGGGAGCCCGGAGGAGGAGGGGCCAGGTCCCAAAGCCCGCAGGAGGGGGGAAGAGCAATCTGGAGATTCCGCCTCAGGGGAATCCAGGAGGGGCGAAACCCCAGGGGGCAGGAAGACCCTGCGGAAAAGGAAAGAGAGAAAGAGGTGGAGCAGCGCAAGCTTCTTAAACTGGTGCAGGGGAGGGACTGACTCAGAGGGGACTTCAACGGTCTAAGCGTACAGACGTGGGGCTGCGCGCCTCGGATATGAAGCAAACAATGAACTGCAATAAACACTTTTGTATATAAGAAGAGATTGGCGTTGGTCTTTTGTGAGCTGAGAGCTGAGGCAGCCTTGACAGTAAGTCCCCTCTCCACAGAAACCGCAAAAATTTTTTTTGCAAAGCTCACGAAGTTTGGCAGACATGACTACTGAGGAGCAGATAACGTCCCTGCAAAACGCAGTCGCCGAACTCTCCGCTGCAGTACTGGTCTCTCAGAAGACAGTTGCCGAAGCAGAAGCGCGATGCCAGGATCTGCAAGCCAGGTGGGATCAGGCGTGCAAAGAGGGGTTCCCGGGGTCCAGATCAGAGGGAATCGGACTCGGACGGAGGGGGGGCAATTTAGTAGCCCACTTCGATGGGAACCTGAAGCATTATCCCAGTTTCAGAGCAGACGTCGTATACGCGCTGCATTTGCTTCGGAAAGACTTCAAAGATGAGGAGGAGAAAGTGGGCTTTATTGTGTCCCATTTGCATGGGGAAGCTAGAGCCTGGTTACGCAATTTGTGGCGCGAAGATGGTCCTGCCCGCAGGGACTCTGACGAATTTATCAAAGCCATGGATGCTTGCTTCCAATCTACCGTTGACGTTGATGTGGCGCGCCGGGAGATGCATGGATTGCGGCAGGGCAAGGCTACAGTGCGTCAGTACCATTCTCGCTTTTTTGCATTGCTGAATGTGCTGGGCTGGGAAAAGGACTCCCTGGCAGTGAGAGACTTGTTTTGGGAGGGGCTTCATGGCTCCGTAAAAGATGAGTTGGCCAGGGGGGACAGACCTCAAACCCTAGCAGACGTCGTGCAGAGGGCACTCACGATAGGGGTGCGCCACGAAGAACGCCCTTGGCACAGTGAGGAGGGGCGCCACGTCCGCACACCAGCTAGAGCGCCTCCTTTTCTTCCCAGTGACCTGGGACGTACGCATCCCTCGCCTCTGCTGAGGGAGGGGGAAGAACCAATGGAGCTTGGTGGTGCAAAGGCTCAGACAGCTGCCGGAGCCTCAGCGTCCGGAGCAGTCAAGGCGAAGCCTCCTAGAGGGACCAGGAAGTGTTACATCTGTGACAGTGCACAGCACATGGCTAAAGAGTGTCCCCAGAGGCTCCAGAAGCACACTGCAGCTTTAGCGACAGTAACAGGGGAAGCGCTCCAAGAAGAGCAGTTTCAGGGAAACGACAATGCCTGGCTGGAAGCCAACATGCTGGGGCTCAGCCAGGCAAGTCACTGAAGCAGTCCCCAGCGCTTTTGCAGCCTACAAACCCCTTGCCACCCAAGCCAGTGGTGCAGCTCACTGCTACTCTCCAGCTACCTAATGGACTCACACTGGAAGTCCCCATTACAATTGACTCAGGGAGCAACGCAGACTTCGTGGGGATGCAGTTCATCAAGCAGCATCGCATAGCGCTTCTACCAGCCACGCTGCCTCTGAACGTCGTCACGGTAGATGGCAGGAAGTTGCTGGGTGGGCAAGTGGTACAACAGACGCCACCCATGCTGCTGAAGATTGGGAATCATCGCGAGGTCATCAGTTTCAACGTCACCCGACTGTCAGACACGCCTATAGTGTTAGGCATGAGTTGGCTGGATAGACACAGCCCATCATTAGCGTGGTACCAGCGGCAGCTCACCTTTGGCTCATCCTACTGCGCACAACATTGCATCCTGACAGGCCAGGAGGAGGAGGGCCAGGAGGAAGGGCAACAGTTGCATCTAGGCATGGTGCAGGCAGTGCCCCACAAGTACAAGGGGTTTTTGGAGGTCTTCTGCGAAAAGGAAGCTGACCAATTACCACCCCACCGGCCCTACGACTGTGCAATTGACCTCTTACCAGGGGCGACGCTGCCGACTGCGAAGCTGTATTCCATGTCTGAAGATGAGATGCAGGAACTCAGGGAGTTCATAGATCACAATTTGAAGCGGGGATTCATCCGAGAATCCAAGGCCGTGGGGGGCAGTCCTGTGTTTTTCGTGAAGAAGAAGGACACGCCCCAAAAAAGGCTCATTGTGGACTATAGGGCCATAAACTCGATGACAAAGCCCAAGGCCTTCCCCATGCCCAAAATTGACGACCTGCTCGCGACGGTGCGGAAGGGGAGGATCTTCACCAAGTTGGATCTACGCGGAGCATACAATCTAATACGCATGAGGGAAGGTGACGAGTGGAAAACGGCCATGTTCACACCGCTGGGCACCTACGAATACAGGGTTATGCCGTTTGGTCTCCAAAATGGCTCCCACTGTTTCCAAGCCTTCATGCACCACGTGCTAGCAGGACTCCTCTACAAGAAGTGCGTATGCTTCCTCGACGACATTCTGATCTTCTCAGAATCGCAGGAGACTCACGAGAGAGACGTAAAGGAGGTCCTGCAGAGGCTACGGGAGCACAGACTCTACGCCAAACTGGAGAAGTGCCAGTTCGACGTGACGGAGGTGGATTTCCTGGGCTACCGGCTGTCCGACAAGGGACTAGCCATGGACAGCGCCAAGGTCCGTGCGGTGTTGGACTGGAATAGCCCGCGCAATCGGAAGGAAGTCCAGAGGTTCGTCGGCTTCGCCAACTTTTACCGCAAGTTCATCAGGGGTTTCGCGAAAGAGACGGCAGCTATCACGGACACCCTCAGTTCCAAGAAGAAAAAGTTCACCTGGACGGATCAGGCGGAGCAGTCCTTCAGGAGACTTAAGAGCCTCTTCGCGTCCGAAGAACAGCTGCTACACGTGAATCCCGGCAGACCCATGCGGGTTGAGACTGACGCATCTGACAGAGCAGTGGGGGCCGTCCTCTTGCAGGAAGATCCGCAAGGGAACTGGAGGCCCTGCGCTTTCTATTCCCGGAAGCTCAGCAAGTCGGAACAGAACTACACCATCTGGGACAGGGAGTTGTTGGCCATCCACGCGGCTTTCAAGGCGTGGCGGCACTTCCTCATCGGAGCCAAGCACACCGTGCAGGTCCGCACGGACCACAAGAACCTAGAGTATTGGCGCACGGCGAAGCTCCAGAGCCAGAGGCACATACGATGGGCAGAGTTCTTTGCGGATTTCGACTTCCGGATAGAGTATATCCCGGGAGACAACAACGTCATAGCGGATGCGCTCTCTAGAAAACCGCAGTATCTCGAGGAAGCGGCACCAGTGGCTGCCAAGCACATTTTCGCACCGCAGGTGTGGGCGTGCGCTTCTGCCGCCGTGGACCTGGACGCGGTACGACGCGCGCTGCAGACGGATCCGTTCGCACAATCCAAGATGGAGGAGGTGCGAAGAGGGACAGCGAAGGACGACGAATTCCAGATACGCGACGGCCTGCTAACCCGCAAAGGTGCTCTCTACGTGCCGGGAGACGATCTCCGCGCGAAGGTTCTACAGCAGTTACACGACGCACCCAGCGCGGGTCACTTCGGCAAGGAAAAGACGGCGGACTTAGTAGCCAGGGACTTTTGGTGGCCCCAGATGCGAGGAGAGGTCGCGGATTACGTCGCCAGGTGTGACACTTGTCAGAGGTCCAAGCCAGTGCACAAGAAGCCAGCGGGATTGCTGGAACCGCTGGAGACGCCACTACAGCCGTGGGAGAGGGTGGCGCTGGACTTTGTTACTGATCTGCCCAGTTCGCGAGGCAAGACGGCGGTGCTTGTGGTTGTAGACCTGTTCACCAAGATGGCGCACTTCATTCCTTGCGCGAAGGTGGCAACAGCGGAACAGACCGCCAAGCTGTTCATAGACCACGTGTTCCAGGTGCACGGCTTACCACGGTCCATCCTGTCCGACCGGGGTCGCCAATTCATTTCCAGTTTCTGGCAGAAGCTCTTGGGCATCCTGAATGTCAAGATCAATTTAGCGTCGGCGAGACACCCGCAAACCAACGGCCAAGCGGAGAGGGTCAACGCCATCATGCAGCAGTACCTGCGATGTTACGCCAATCAAAAGCCTGCAACTTGGGTGGACTACTTACCGATGGCCGAGTTTGCCTACAACAACACAAAGCACGCATCAACGGGGGTGACACCGTTCTTCGCCAACAGTGGGCGACATCCCAGAACCTTCCCGGCGTTGGAGACAACGACGCAGGGGGAGTCGTAGGGAGCTGAGCATTTAGCAGCAGAACTGCAGGAGGTCCACGAGGAGCTACGACGGCACTTGGAACTAGCTAAACACGCCTACAAAGTGCAGGCAGACAAGCACAGGAGGGCAGGAGAAGACATCCAGGTGGGGGACTGGGTCTGGTTAGCAGCCCAGGCGGTGCCGGCCAAGTCGTTAGCTAAGAAGAAGCTAGGACACAAACAGCTAGGGCCAGACCAAGTTGAGGGCAGGATCAATCCCGTAGCTTTTTGGTTGACCCTCCCAGAAGGTTCCAGAATGCACCCGGTCTTTCATAGGTCGGTGCTTACACCCTACAAGGCCCCACACAGATTTCAGGAGCCAGGGACGGCACCAGACCCACATAGAAAGTCACAAGGGGGGGGAAGTCACCGAGGGCCCCGACACTCAACGAGGCCACGGAAATTCTGGACTCGAGATGGGGGGAGGAGGGAGTAGAATACCTCCTCGCCAGGGAAGGTACCCCGGCCAGCGCCAACAGTTGGGTGCCAGATTATGCTTTGGAGGAACCTCTTCTTAAAGACGAGTTCCATGCACTCTTCCCACACAGGCCCATGACAGCGGAGTATTTTGACGACTGGCTTTTTACGCCCACGCTTTCAGACAGCACCTTCCGGGGGTTCTCCTCCGCAGAGGAGACCACGCCGGTATCGAGCCCTCCAAGGGGATCGTGCTCGGGGGTGGACACGGACCGCTCTTATTGGTGGGACGATCAACCAGAAGTGGGGTGGCGAAAGGGGCCGTGGCAAGCAGCATCGCCTGAAGTAACAGGGGGAGGGGAGGACTTGGATGTGTTGGGGAGGACCCCGGTTTCGAGCACTCCTACACTGAACTGGAAGCAGAGGAGATCGACGTCGACGAACTGTATCCAGCATCTACCCCCGCTACAACGGAGCTCCCGGAACCTGCGCCCGAGCAGCGGAAGGGGGGAAGGGGGGGCTTCGAGGGGGGATGGATGTCAGGGGTTCAGGGACAGAGGCACAGGGTAGGCAGGAGATGGAGAGCGATGGGGATGAATCCCAGGACAGCGAGGAAGAGGATGACAATGACTCAAGAGATTCCATGAGTCTTTCCAGTGAATCAGAGGATTCCCAGAAGGGGGCGCCGGTGGTCAAGGCCAGGGGAGCCCCAGGGGGGACGTGTCAGGAGCAGGGGGCCAGCAGGGGATCCCAAAGTGGCAGCTGGGCGTCAGGACCAGCCTCCCCGCCAGAGTGCAGCGAGGGGAGTGGAGGTTCCAGTGTATCAGGGGAAGCAGCTCCGGCAGCAGAGAAGGGAGGGAGGTCGGAGCAAGCCACCCTCCCGGAAGGGGAGGGGAGTAGTGAAGGGAGTAGTGTAACTGTCAAAAGGAAGGTTAGAGGTTGGGCGCGCGTGCCAAGTTCAAATGTGGAGGCGTGCGGAAGTACAGGGAGCCCGGAGGAGGAGGGGCCAGGTCCCAAAGCCCGCAGGAGGGGGGAAGAGCAATCTGGAGATTCCGCCTCAGGGGAATCCAGGAGGGGCGAAACCCCAGGGGGCAGGAAGACCCTGCGGAAAAGGAAAGAGAGAAAGAGGTGGAGCAGCGCAAGCTTCTTAAACTGGTGCAGGGGAGGGACTGACTCAGAGGGGACTTCAACGGTCTAAGCGTACAGACGTGGGGCTGCGCACCTCAGATCTGAAGCAAACAATGAACTGCAATAAACACTTTTGTATATAAGAAGAGATTGGCGTTGGTCTTTTGTGAGCTGAGACCTGAGGCAGCCTTGACACATAGGAACCTGGAATGTAAGAACCATGAACCTTGGTAAGTTGGATGTGGTCAAAAATGAGATGGCAAGTATAAATATTGACATCCTGGGCACCAGTGAATTAAAATGGACAGGAATGGGCGAATTCAGTTCGGATTGTTACGATATAGAAGCAATGCAGCTGCGACCTGCTAGCTTGAAAACATCACATGATGGAATGTTGGGACTGTTCCGTGGGAAACAGAGGGACAGTCAATTCACAGTGCGAAGCACCGGAATTAGCTCAGAGTGTAATATGAACTCTTCCTCTTGTTCCTGTACAGGAAGTACAGGAAGTGTTTGTCACTCGACTGCTGGAGCTTGAAGAGAGCAGTCATGTTTTCTGTAACGCTGCAAAGACAGAAATAAAGGCATGTAAATACGTTTCTGTCTATCTCTTTCCCCTGCCGGGGGGGGCAGGAAAGAGGGGGTGTGTTCTTCTCACGCTGAGAAGAATCGCCTATCGCAACCTAGCCTGGATCTTGCTGGGGAATGCAGACAGGGAAGTCAACAGGAGATCAAGCCGGGTGCCTGGAGAGTTGCCAGTTACTACTGATATAGGCTTGAATTCCGTCATGACCATCATATTTACTACTGTGGGCAAGAATCCCGTACAAAAAAATGGAGTGGCCCTCATAGTCAACAAAAGAGTGGTGAAAGCTGTACTGGGATGCAATCTCAAAAATGATAGAATGATCTTGTTTATGCACCAACTACTGGTGCTGAAGAAACTGAAATTGACCAATTCTATGAAGACTTACAACACCTTCTAGAAATGACACCAAAAAAGGCTGTTCTTTTCATTATAGGGGATTGGAATGCTAAAGTAGGGAATCAAGAGATAAAAGGAACAACTGGCAAGTTTAGCCTTGGAGTTCAAAACGAAGCAGGGCAAAGTCTAATAGAGTTCTGCCAAGAGAACAAGCTGGTCATCACAAACACTCTTCCAACAACACAAGAGACAACTCTACACATGGACATCACCAGATAGGTAGCATTGAAATCAGATTGATTATATTCTCTGCAGCCAAAGATGGAGCAGCTGTATACAGTCAGCAAAAACAAGACCTGGAGCTGACTGTGGCTCAGATCATCAGCTTCTTATAGCAAAATTTAAGCTTACACTGAAGAAAGTAGGAAAAACCACTGGGCCGGTAAGATACAATCTAAATCAAATCCCTTATGAATACACAGTGGAAGTGAGGAACAGGTTTAAGGATTTAGATTTGGTGGACAGAGTGCCTGAAGAACTATGGACGGAGGCTTGCAACATTATACAGGAGGCAGCAACAAAAACCATCCCAAGGAAAAGGAAATGCAAGAAAGCAAAGTGGCTGTCCAACGAGGCCTTACAAATAGCAGGAGAGAGAAGGCAAGCAAACTGTGAGGGAGATAGCGAAAGATACAGGAAATTGAATGCAGATTTCAAAAAAATAGCAAGGAGAGACAAGAAGGCCTTTTTAAACGAGCAATGCAAAGAAATAGAGGAAAACAATAGAATGGGAAAAACCAGAGATCTGTTCAAGAAAATTGGAGATATGAAAGGAACATTTCGTACAAAGATTACCATAATAAAGGACAAAAGTGGTAAGGACCTAACAAAAGCAGAAGACATCAAGGACAGGTGGCAAGAATACACAGAGGAATTATACCAGAAAGATACACCCCAGGTAGTGTGGTTGCTGACCTTGAGCCAGACATCCTGGAGAGTGAAGTCAAATGGGCCTTAGAAAGCACTGCTAATAACAAGACCAGTGGAAGTGATGATATTCCAGCTGAACTATTTAAAATTTTAAAAGATGATGCTGTTAAGGTGCTACACTCAATATGCCAGCAAGTTTGGAAAACTCAGCAGTTGCCAGAGGATTGGAGAAGATCAGTCTACATCCCAATCCCAAAGAAGGGCAGTGCCAAAGAATGCTCCAACTACCGCACAATTGCATTCATTTCACATGCTAGCCCTGAGCTAGGAAACAGCAGGGCTTGAGCTGACCTCTTTGAATTCCGAGGTGCCGGAAGAGAGCCCAGCTTCCATCTGCTGTAAGGCCTATTATGGGCTGGCATTGAAGTCACAGTGGCCTCTGCCAAAGCTGGCTTCTTCAAAGTACATTTACAAGCCATTCTGAGGCTGCCTACCCAGAAGCTCAAAAGTGGTTACAACTTCATCTTTTTTTACAATTATATTTTATTGTTTCAATATTTTAAAAATTATATACAGTCAAAACACAATTTTGACTTTTCTCTTAATTTTTGTCGACTTCCCACCCTGTTTTCCATGGAGTTGTTGTTTCTCTCCTGCTGCACCCCATCTTCTGTTTGTCAGATCATAACCCCAGTATTATAATCCAATTACTTATGTTGCTCATAGCTCAAATCCTGCTTACGAGTTCAGTGTACTATAATCCAAAAAAAGGCCTATTTGTCCACAAAACTGTTAATTTTGCTAGTTCTGCATAGTCCATTATCTTACTTATCCCTTCTTTGGAACTTCTTTTTCCTTCCATTTCTGTGCATATAGAATCCTAGCTGCTGTTGTTACATATAGAAACAACTTTAACTAATTATAACTGTCAGGGGTTCAGGAGCAGAGGCAAGGGCAAGGGAGGAAACAGAGAGCGAGGGGGAGGAGGCAGAAGAAAAGATGAGTGATGACGACGACCCGAGATCTCCGAGTCTTTCCAGTGAATCAGAAGATTCACAGAAAGGAGCACCAGTGGCCAGGGCAAGGGGGGAGCCTAGGGGGACACCCCAGGAAGATAGAGCCAGAGGGGACTCAGAGGGGAGCAGTTGGAAATCGGGACCAGCGTCACCGCCAGAGAGCAGGGAAGAGGAAGGGCGCCAGGGATCAAGCGCTGGCAGCTCACAACAGGGGGGAGGGCACGAGTCAGGAGTGGCCACACCTCCATCGGGGAGCGAAGAAACGGTCAGACGGAAGGTGGAAGGTTGGGCGCGCGAGCCAAGTTCAAATGCACAGGAAGGTGGCGCAGTAGGCAGCCCGGAAAGGGAGCCAGGTCCTAAAGCCCGCCGAAAGGAGGGAGAAGAGTCAGGGGGGTCAGCGTCAGCGTCGGAGGAATCCCGGAGGGAAGAGACCCCGGGGGGCAGAGGGACCCAGAGAAGAACAGTCAGGCGGAAAAGGTGGAGCAAGGCTAGGATATTAAGTTGGTGTACAAGGGGCGGAGACTCAGATGGAGCTTCGCCGATCTAACCATGAGACGTAGAGTTGCACGCAGCAGCTTGAGAATGGAAACTGTAACTCAATAAAGACTTTTATTTAATGATCGCTGGCTAGCGTGATCCTCTGTGAGCTAGGATCTGGAAGCAGCTCTGACAGTAAGCTCCATCTCATAATTGTGGGCATCTACGTCCTCGCGGAGAGGAGAGAAAGCGGGTGCCTACTAGCGAGCTCACGAACGGCAGACAACATGACGGCCGAACAGCAGATAGTGGAACTCAGAGAAGCAGTGACACGACTGAATGCCGAGGCTCTTGCATCCAGGAAGAGAGAGGAGGACGCAGCTGCCGCCTACAGGGATCTCCAGGTCAGGTTGGAAGTGCTTACGAAGCAAGGGCAACTGACACCCAAACCGGAGGGGATTGGGTTGGGGAGACGAACAGGCGGTCTGGTCTCTCACTTCGATGGGAATTTGCAACAGTACCCCAACTTTAGAGCAGATGTAATGTGTGCACTGCAACTGCTGAACAAAGACTTTAGAGATGAGCAAGAGAAGGTGGGATTCATCATGTCCCATTTGCATGGAGATGCTAAAGCATGGCTGCGCAATTTGTGGAGAGATAAGGATCCGGCGCTCCAAAATGCGGATGCCTTTATTAAAGCGATGGATGGGTGCTTTTTATCAAGCATTGACGTGGATCTTGCTCGGCAGGAGATACATGGACTGAAGCAAGGGAGGGCCAGCGTAAGGCAGTACCATGCCCGCTTTTTCGCTTTGGTCAGTGCCCTGGAATGGGACAGAGATTCGGCTCCTGTAAGAGACCTGTTTTGGGAGGGATTGCACGGCTCGGTTAAAGATGAAATTGCGAGGGGGGAGAGACCCCGGACCACGCAGGAGATCGTTCAGAGGGCGCTGGCGGTGGGGGTGCGGCTGGAAGGACGTCCGTGGAGCAGTGGCGAAGGGCGTGGAGGGCGCGAACCAGCCAGGGGCTCCTCCTTCCTTCCCAGAGAAGCAGCGCGTGCGCAATCCACGCCTCCGCCAGGAGGAGGAGCGGAACCTATGGAGGTTGGAGGTGCAAGGGCTCAGTCAGCAGCCAGAGCCCTAGCACCGGCAGCAGTGAAAGCGAAGCCTCCTAGAGGGAACAGGAAGTGTTACATCTGCGATGATCCACAGCATATGGCGAAAGAGTGTCCCCAGAGGCTCCACAAGCACACTGCAGCCTCAGCAATGGTAACTGCAGCAACGCAGCAAGGACAACCACAGCAGGGAAACGAAGGAGTCTGGTTGGAAGAAGAGGCACTGGGGCCCAGCCAGACGTGTCAGTGAAGCAGTCCCCAGAGATTTTACAGCCCATGGACCCCCTCCCGCCCAAACCGGTAGTGAAGCTCACCGCGTCGCTCCAGCTGCCCAATGGAATCACCATGGACGTGCCAATCACCATTGACTCCGGAAGCAATGCGGACTTTATAGGGCAGGACTTTGTCGACCGGCACGCTATACAGTTGCTGCCTGCCACGCTGCCCCTGCAGGTTGTCACGGTGGATGGCAGGGAGCTGCTAGGGGGGCAAGTGGTGAAGCAGACGCCACCAATGGTGATGCGACTTGGGAATCACAGGGAAATCATCAGCTTCAATGTCACTCAACTATCGGACACGCCCATTGTATTGGGCATGAGTTGGCTGGACAAGCACAGCCCGACGCTGGCTTGGTACCAGAGGCAGCTGACCTTCGGCTCTTCCTTTTGCGCTGAACACTGCATCGTGCCCAGGCAGGAAGGAGGGGAAGAGGAGTCACAGCTGCAGCTAGGCACGCTGCAAGCGGTTCCCCACAAGTACGCAGAATTTTTGGAGGTTTTCTGCGAGAAAGAGGCAGACAGGCTACCCCCCCACAGACCATATGACTGCAAAATTGACCTGCTGCCGGGGGCGGCGCTGCCCAAAGGGAAGCTGTATTCCATGTCTGAGGACGAACTGCAGGAACTCAAAGAGTTCATAGATCATAATTTGGAGCGCGGTTTCATCCGAGAGTCCAAGGCAGCGGGGGGCAGTCCGGTATTCTTTGTTAAGAAGCGGGACACGCCCCAAAAAAGACTTGTAGTGGACTTTCGCATCTTGAACAGTGTGACCAAGCCATCGGACTTCCCCATGCCCCGAATCGACGACCTCCTCGCAAAGGTACGGAAGGGCAGAGTGTTCACCAAGTTGGACCTGCGAGGGGCATACAACCTCATTCGCATGCGGGAGGGAGATGAGTGGAAGACAGCCATGTTCACGCCCCTGGGCACCTACGAATATAGAGTTATGCCTTTTGGATTGCAAAATGGCTCCCACGTTTTTCAAGCTTTCATGCATCACGTGTTGGCGGGGCTCCTCTACAAGACGTGCGTCTGTTTCTTGGATGACATCCTGATCTTTTCGGAATCGCAGCAGGAGCATGACAGACACGTCAAGGAAGTGCTGAGCAGGCTACAGCAACATAGGCTTTACGCCAAGCTGGAGAAGTGCCAATTCGACGTGACGGAGGTGGATTTCCTGGGCTACAAGTTGTCTGATAAAGGGCTCGCCATGGACAGCGCCAAGGTCCGAGCAGTGTTGGATTGGAAAAGCCCACGCAACCGGAAGGAGGTCCAACGGTTTGTCGGCTTCGCGAACTTCTATCGCAAGTTTATCAAAGGCTTTGCGATGCAGACAGCGGCCATCACGGACACGCTCAGCTCCAAGAAAAAGAAGTTCATCTGGACAGAGCAGGCGGAGCAGTCCTTTCAGGCACTCAAGCGTCTCTTCGCGTCGGAAGAGCAGCTGCTTCATGTCAACCCCAGCAGGCCGATGAGGGTGGAGACAGACGCTTCGGACAGAGCCGTGGGAGCAGTCCTGCTGCAGAAAGACCCGCAGGGGGTTTGGAGGCCGGGAGCGTTTTACTCAAGGAAGCTCAGCAAGTCCGAACAGAACTACACCATCTGGGACAGGGAGTTGCTGGCCATTCATGCAGCGTTCAAAGCGTGGAGGCACTTCCTGATCGGCGCCAAGCACACGGTGCAGGTCTGCACGGACCACAAGAATCTAGAGCACTGGCGCACGGCACAGTTCCTGAACCAGAGGCAGATACGTTGGGCTGAGTTCTTTGCGAATTTCGACTTCCGAATAGAGTATGTCCCGGGGGACACCAACATCATGGCGGATGCTCTCTCCCGTAAGCCACAGTATCTGGAGGAGGCAACGCCAGCGGCCGCCATGCACATCTTCGCACCGACAGTGTGGGCGTGCGCGGCGGCAACAGTTGACCTGGATGCGGTGCGACGAGCGTTGCAGGATGACTCCTTCGCGCAAGCAAAGATGGCAGAGGTGCACAGGGGCACGGCAGCGACCGACGAGTTCCAGCTGCGAGATGGTTTGCTCATCCGTAAAGGGGCCATCTACGTGCCGGGAGACGAACTTCGCGCCAAGGTACTGCAGCAGCTGCACGACGCGCCCACTGCCGGGCACTTTGGCAAGGAGAAGACGGTGGAATTAGTAGCCAGAGACTTCTGGTGGCCCGGAATGAGAGGGGAAGTCGCGGACTACGTGGCGAGGTGTGACACCTGCCAGAGGTCCAAACCAGTGCACAGACCGCCGGCCGGACTGCTGGAACCGCTGCAAACTCCGTTCGAGCCATGGGAGAGAGTGGCCCTGGACTTTGTCACGGATCTGCCCAGCTCGAGGGGCAAGACGGCTGTGCTGGTGGTGGTGGATTTGTTCTCCAAGATGGCACATTTCATTCCGTGTGCGAAGGTGGCCACGGCGGAACAAACCGCCAAACTGTTCATAGACCACGTGTTCAAGGTTCACGGTCTGCCGCGGTCTATTCTGTCCGACCGAGGGCGACAGTTCATCTCAAACTTCTGGCAGAGGCTGATGGGCTTCCTGAACGTCAAGATCAACCTGGCGTCGGCTAGACACCCGCAGACCAACGGGCAAGCGGAGCGGGTCAATGCCATCATGCAGCAGTACCTGAGATGTTATGCGAATCAACAGCCGGCGACGTGGGTGGATTACCTGCCTCTCGCCGAGTTCGCCTACAACAACACGAAGCACGTGTCCACGGGGGTCACGCCGTTCTTCGCCAACAACGGGAGGCACCCTAGAACCTTCCCGGGACTGGAAAGAATGGGGGAGGGGGAGCCGCAGACAGCAGATGCGTTCGCGTCGGAGTTGCAGGAGGTCCACGATCAGCTGCGGCGGCACCTGGAGCTGGCTAAACACGCATACAAGGTACAAGCGGACAAACACAGAAGGGTTGGCGAAGAGATCCATGTGGGAGACTGGGTCTGGTTAGCAGCCCACGCAGTGCCGGCCAGGTCGTTGGCGAAGAAGAAACTAGGGCATAAACAACTGGGGCCCTACCAAGTCGAAGAACAGGTCAACCCGGTGGCTTTCAGGCTGGCTCTTCCGGAGAGTTCCAGAATGCATCCGGTGTTCCACAGATCGGTGCTCACTCCCTACAAGGCACCTCACAGGTTTCAGGAACCAGGAACGGCACCGGGTCCGCTCCGAGAGAGAACCGGGCAAGGGGGAGTGGCACAGGAGGAGCGCATCAACGAAGTCACGGAGATTTTGGACTCCAGATGGGGGGAAGAGGGGGTAGAATACCTTCTCGCCAAGGAGGGCACCCCGGCCAGTGCCAACAGCTGGGTGCCGGGCTACGCTTTAGACGAACCTCTGCTCAAAGAAGAGTTTCATGCCCTCTTCCCACATAGGCCAATGCCAGCAGACTTTTTCGACGACTGGCTTTTCACGCCCACGCTTTCAGCCAGCACGTTCCGGGGGTTCGACTCGGACGAGGAACCGACACGAGACGCCCGTTCCCCAGAGGGGTCACCCTCGGGATCTGCTTCAGAACCCTCGTATTGGTGGGATGATCGACCAGAGGAGCAGTTCCGCAGAAGGTGGCTGGAGGGTCCAGGACGAGCAACGTCTCCAGAAGGCAACGAGGGAGAGACGGACATGGACGTTTTCGGGGACGACCCGGGTTTCGAGCACGGCGGCACAGAGATGGAAGCGGAGGTGACCGTCGTCAACGAGAGCAGGGAGGAAGAACCGGAAGACTTCGGATGGCGGCCCGCCACGGGAAGCGAACTGTATCCGACATTCGTTCCCCTGACACAGCAGCACCCAGATCCCGCACCGGAAGGAGGGGAGGGGGGAAGAGGGGGCTTCGAGGGGGGGATGGATGTCAGGGGTTCAGGAGCAGAGGCAAGGGCAAGGGAGGAAACAGAGAGCGAGGGGGAGGAGGCAGAAGAAAAGATGAGTGATGACGACGACCCGAGATCTCCGAGTCTTTCCAGTGAATCAGAAGATTCACAGAAAGGAGCACCAGTGGCCAGGGCAAGGGGGGAGCCTAGGGGGACACCCCAGGAAGATAGAGCCAGAGGGGACTCAGAGGGGAGCAGTTGGAAATCGGGACCAGCGTCACCGCCAGAGAGCAGGGAAGAGGAAGGGCGCCAGGGATCAAGCGCTGGCAGCTCACAACAGGGGGGAGGGCACGAGTCAGGAGTGGCCACACCTCCATCGGGGAGCGAAGAAACGGTCAGACGGAAGGTGGAAGGTTGGGCGCGCGAGCCAAGTTCAAATGCACAGGAAGGTGGCGCAGTAGGCAGCCCGGAAAGGGAGCCAGGTCCTAAAGCCCGCCGAAAGGAGGGAGAAGAGTCAGGGGGGTCAGCGTCAGCGTCGGAGGAATCCCGGAGGGAAGAGACCCCGGGGGGCAGAGGGACCCAGAGAAGAACAGTCAGGCGGAAAAGGTGGAGCAAGGCTAGGATATTAAGTTGGTGTACAAGGGGCGGAGACTCAGATGGAGCTTCGCCGATCTAACCATGAGACGTAGAGTTGCACGCAGCAGCTTGAGAATGGAAACTGTAACTCAATAAAGACTTTTATTTAATGATCGCTGGCTAGCGTGATCCTCTGTGAGCTAGGATCTGGAAGCAGCTCTGACAATAACGAATAGCAGGTCACCACAACCAAAAATTGCAGTATCTAGCTCACCATTGCAATGATAAACTCTAAAAATATAATTGAGACAAGACAATTTAAGGAAAATTAATCAGAAACTATTCACTTTGGTTGTTGTTAGTAGCTGTGGACATGCCATAACATTACAGCACATGACTCCTTCCCCCCGAGAATCATGGGAACTGTAGTTTACCTCTAAACACAGTGCTATAGGTCCCAGTGCAACACATGACTGGCTTATCCTAGAGATCACTGTGTGCAAAATTAGCGATGCCACTTGAGCCTAATATTTACCCTGCAATGCCAACCACCTTTGCCCAGGACAATGTACCGACACCTTGGACTCAGCTCTTCAAAAATTATTAGAATTTGGACTAAGAAACAGGAGAGTGTTCTGGAAAGAAGGATATTTTAAAATGACTGGAAGGTCAGAATTATGAAATGGGGGAAAACTTGGAAAAAAATATTTAAAAAACTCTTCCAAAAATCCCTTTAAAAGAATCAAGTCTTTTTTTTAAAAAAAAAGTCCTTAAAAAGTATTTAAAAGAATCCTTTCCAAAAAATTAAAAAATTGTACAGTAGCCCCTTAGAGGTAGGTAGTTGGTCTACCTAGCTGAATCTGGGGGGAAGCAAGAGAGAAGAACGCAGGAACAAGTGAAAGAAGCTTTCTCCCGACAGCCAGAACATGGAAAGGCCTCCCCAAAAGTTTTAGTTTGGAATGTATAATTGGCATTATTGTTTGTATTATGATGTGGCAAGATTTGATTTGATTTGATTTGTTATCAATTGGAATGTTACTAATGGAGAATTAATTATATATATATGGATGTCAGGGGTTCAGGGACAGAGGCACAGGGTAGGCAGGAGATGGAGAGCGATGGGGATGAATCCCAGGACAGCGAGGAAGAGGATGACAATGACTCTAGAGATTCCATGAGTCTTTCCAGCGAATCAGAGGATTCCCAGAAGGGGGCGCCGGTGGTCAAGGCCAGGGGAGCCCCAGGGGGGACGTGTCAGGAGCAGGGGGCCAGCGGGGGATCCCAAAGTGGCAGCTGGGCGTCAGGACCAGCCTCCCCGCCAGAGTGCAGCGAAGGGGGTGGAGGTTCCAGTGTATCAGGGGAGGCGGCTCCGGCAGTAGAGAAAGGAGGGAGGTCGGAGCAAGCCACCCTCCCGGAAGGGGAGGGGAGTAGTGAAGGGAGTAGCGTAGCTGTCAAAAGGAAAGTTAGAGGTTGGGCGCGCGCGCCAAGTTCAAATGTAGAGGCGCGCGGAAGTACAGGGAGCCCGGAGGAGGGGCCAGGTCCCAAAGCCCGCAGGAGGGGGCAAGAGCAGTCTGATTCCGCGTCGGAGGAATCCAGGAGGGGCGAAACCCCAGCGGGCAGAAAGACCCTGCGGAAAAGGAAAGAGAGAAAGAGGTGGAGCAGCGCAAGCCTCTTAAACTGGTGCAGGGCAGGGACGGATTCAGAGGGGACTTCAGCGGTCTAAGCCTAGCAGACGTAGGGCTGCGCGCCTCGGATCTGAAGCAAACAATGAACTGCAATAAACACTTTTGTATATAAGAAAAAATAGGCGTTGGTCTTTTGTGAGCTGAGACTTGAGGCAGCCCTGACAATATATATATATATATATATATATATTCAATCCATTAATAAGTTCTTAGTTCATCTTCAGTGAAGGTTTGCCGGATCATAAATCAGCAAATATAATGTAAATATAAAAACAGATGAGCAAGAGGGCTCCTTTCCACTGACACCATTTCATCACGTTGTCATAGTGTGGTGACCTCATGTCTCCAGGGGTTTGGGGGCCCTTAGCAACGCTGGTACACAGTGACCTTCAAAAGGAGTGAGTGGGTTCCCCCCCCCCCCAAGTCAGTGTGATATTGTCAGGGGTTCAGGGACAGAGGCACAGGGTAGGCAGGAGATGGAGAGCGATGGGGATGAATCCCAGGACAGCGAGGAAGAGGATGACAATGACTCTAGAGATTCCATGAGTCTTTCCAGCGAATCAGAGGATTCCCAGAAGGGGGCACCAGTGGTCAAGGCCAGGGGAGCCCCAGGGGGGACTTGTCAGGAGCAGGGGGCCAGCGGGGGATCCCAAAGTGGCAGCTGGGCGTCAGGACCAGCCTCCCCGCCAGAGTGCAGCGAAGGGGGTGGAGGTTCCAGTGTATCAGGGGAGGCGGCTCCGGCAGTAGAGAAAGGAGGGAGGTCGGAGCAAGCCACCCTCCCGGAAGGGGAGGGGAGTAGTGAAGGGAGTAGTGTAGCTGTCAAAAGGAAAGTTAGAGGTTGGGGGCGCGCGCCAAGTTCAAATGTAGAGGCGCGCGGAAGTACAGGGAGCCCGGAGGAGGGGCCAGGTCCCAAAGCCCGCAGGAGGGGGCAAGAGCAGTCTGATTCCGCGTCGGAGGAATCCAGGAGGGGCGAAACCCCAGCGGGCAGAAAGACCCTGCGGAAAAGGAAAGAGAGAAAGAGGTGGAGCAGCGCAAGCCTCTTAAATTGGTGCAGGGCAGGGACAGATTCAGAAGGGACTTCAGCGGTCTAAGCCTAGCAGACGTAGGGCTGCGCGCCTCGGATCTGAAGCAAACAATGAACTGCAATAAACACTTTTGTATATAAGAAAAGAAAGGCGTTGGTCTTTTGTGAGCTGAGACTTGAGGCAGCCCTGACAGTCAGGGTCAGGGTCAGGGTCAGGGTCAGGGTCAGGGTCAGGGTCAGGGGTCAGGGTGAGGGTGAGGGTGAGGGTGAGGGTGAGGCTGAGGGTCAGGGTCAGGGTCAGGGTCAGGGTTAGGGTTAGGGTTAGGGTTAGGGTTTTAGGGTTAGGGTTAGGGTTAGGGTTAGGGTTAGGGGTTAGGGTTAGGGTTAGGGTTAGGGTTAGGGTTAGGGTTAGGGGTTAGGGGTTAGGGGTTAGGGTTAGGGTTAGGGTTAGGGTTAGGGTTAGGGTTAGGGCTTAGGGTTAGGGTTTAGGGTTTAGGGTTTAGGGTTAGGTTTAGGTTAGGTTTAGGGTTAGGGGTTAGGGGTTAGGGGTTAGGGTTAGGGTTAGGGGTTATTAGGGTTGTTGGGGTTGGGGTTGGGGTTGGGGTTGGGGGT